>NC_028637.1:19306573-19312835 GCF_001406875.1 Solanum pennellii | reverse complement strand
ACGAAGTTCAGAGAGTCGATTTCAGTACCCAAATTTCAGAATTCTAAGTGTTTTGGAACGAGACCCCCTCGACGGTCCGTCGTGCCCATGACGGTCCGTCGTGGGTTCCGTCGACTCACACAGTTTTTCCAGAAATAAAATCTGCTGCTTAAAACGACTAAACAGGTCGTTACACAATGCCATTTTTACCACAACTTCACCTTTTTTTTAATTACTATTAGTTTCACTCTCTTCAGCTTTAAAATGTTATCTCAATATTTTCTTATATTTCGAACAATTTAATAAACTCATTAGATCTGAAGATGATTAAGAAGTACCGTATAGTTTTTTTATTCGATTTCAATTAAGTTCTTTCAATTTTTGAGAAATTAATTGATTCTTTTAAAATTATCATTTCTAATTTTAAATATATATGTGAGTAGTTGATGATACCTTTAAAATTTTAAATATTATTAAAAAAATAATTATTTTTGACATCAATAATTCAATAAAGTCTAAATAATAGTATGAATTTTATAAAGAATTTGACCGGAGAAGACGAACAAAAAAAAATGAAAGTGAGTTTCAATTTTGACATGGGGGGTTCGGAGGTGAAGAAAAAAAATGAAAGGATGAAAGTGGGAGGTGGAAGAGGAAATTTATTTAAGATATATCAAAATTAAAATTCAAAAGTGAGAGAGAGAGAGAGAGAGAGAGAGAGAGAGAGAGAGAGAGAGAGAGAATATAAAGAAAGAAAAAGATAAAAGGAAAAATTTTAAATGAAAAAAAAATTAATTTTAATTAACATGTGTAATGTAATGATTGGGGTGTGAATTCACTTGCTTGTTAAAACTTGGGGCTGATCGAAAAATGGTACGCCAAACATTTTTCAAAATTGTTTAGTGGGGTAATAGGACAGTCACAAAGTTAAGGTGTTTTTATGAAAATCCGAAACAACTTCAATGGTGACTTTATGTCTTTTCTCTTTATTTAATTATGTGTTGCTAGTTACAATAAAATATTTCATTTGTGGCAACATATGTCAATTATATGTTGCCACTTAACATAGAATATTGCATTTGTAGCAACATATGTCACTTATGTGTTAGATACTAAAACATAAAATTGCATCTGTCCCAACATATGTCTATCATGTCTTACAAGTACCACAAAAAATAAATTTGTACCAACATATTTCTAAAAAATATTTTCATATAATGTGATGATATCATTACTGTCATTGAAAAAACTTTCAAGAAAAAAAACTTTAATGACGCGACTCTTCAAATTTTATCGTTTTTTTTTTAAAAATAAGTACATGCATTTGAAAAACTTTTATGTGTCTCTTCTGTTCTCTTTTTATTCCAACTTTTCAAATTTCACTAAATATTCAATATGAATAAGGAATCTTCAAAAATCAATATGACTAAAAAAAACTTCATTGAATCCCTTCTGAGGGAACTATTAATTAATGTCATTCAAAGGATTGCTTCCTACTCCCTACAAGATTTAATGAGGGTTAAATTTTGGAATGTATATATTAATCTATTTTTTCCTCTTTAATTTCATTTCCTAATCATTTTATTTCATATTTCAGCTACAGGTTCCTATATGAAGTACCTAATGAACGTTCTGTATATCAAAAGGTAAATTTTCTCAGGTTTCCTTATCGTAGATGGTCGATTGTTCAACAGTCATTTCTTTCCTGGAAATATACAGAGCATCATGGAATCCAGAAGCCTTATAAAGAAAAGGCATGGTAATTTTTAATATTTTCGACTGTATTCACTTTTTTTTTAATTTTACATTTTAAATGTGTTATTTTTTCTGTAGTATGATTTCTTCAACCTTAGCGATCCAACTGCATTGGAAATGATTAATCAAGCAGTAGACGGTGGTCACAGTGGAGCTCAGTATGTGCTTGTCATAATGTCAATCTTCAATGGCGGTAAAATCATGAGTGAAGGCTTATTTTTCATTGCCAACATGAAAAAAACTTAGTAATAGTGAGAAGATGTCGAATTCATTTGCGAAATACTTTATGTGCTAAGTATGTGTCGACCTTGTTTGTTGGGGAAAAGACATATTTGTTGCACTATTCATCAATTTGAGTGAGTCGATCGCATGAATGATTTTCCCTGGAGAAGACACTACAATGAAGATATATTCATTGTGATCTCTGTAGGTGTAATATAGAACTAGATTATCTAGTTAATTTTTTGCATCAAACGATGGATTAATTAAATTATCATATGTGGAAACATATGTAAAGAACTTGCAAATTCACGTTGTAAAATGTTGCCCTTTTTTATGTTTTACAATAATTTTTGAATTTGATTGTTATCACTAAATAAAAAGTGTGACTAATTTTGAACAAATTTATCTGTGTCAACATATGACAATTATGTGCTGCATTTTTATAACAGAACATTGCATATGTCGTAACATATGTCAATTATGATTTATGTGTTAGATATTACAACATCACGTATCTGTACCAACGTATGTCAATTATGTGTTAGATATTACAAAAGATAGTGCATATGTTGCAACATATGTCAAATACATTTTTAAAAAATAATTACGCATTTGTCCCAATATATTTTAAAAAATAATTACTGTCATTGAAACATGTTTAATGAATAAAAAAGTTACGACTATTCAATTTTTTACCCCGTTTTGAAAAGTCATCTCTTCTCTTGCAACTTTTCAAATTTCTTGGCATTTTACAAGAACACAACAGAAGGGAGGAGAAGTCAAAAGTTGTGTTCTCTTCTTCTTCATTTAATTTTCTCAAAAATGGTTTCAACTAGAAAAAACTACATTGAATCCCTTTCGACTGAACTAGTAATTCTTATTGTTGAAAGGGTTGCTTCTTCCTCCCTACAAGATTTAATGAGGGTTAAATTAAGGTATGTATGTATTAATCAATTTTCGCTCTTTAATTTTATTTCCTAACCATTTTTTTCGTTTCTTAGTTCCAGTTTTCTCTATGAAGTCTGTAATGAACGTTTTGTATATCAGAAGGTAACATTGGTCAGCTTTCCTCCGAACCTAGATGGACGATGAATCAACAAGCCATCTCTTTCATGGAAAATTGCATAGCATTAGAGAAGTATAATCCTTATACAGAAAAGGCGTGGTAATTTTAATATTTTTCGTATGTATTCACGTTTTCATCAATGTATTTTGTATTTTAAATGTGTTATTTATTCTGTAGTATGATTTTTTCAACCGTAATGATCCAACTGCATTGGGAATGGTTAAACAAGCAGCAGGCGGTAGCCACATTGGTGCATCCTATGTGCTTTCCATAATTACAATCTTTGAAGGCGGTGAATTCATGAGAGAAGGCTTGATGTTCATCGCTAACATGAAAAAAAACGAGCCTAAAACAATCAGAAAATGTCAATACAATTTGTGATACATTTTAAATCAAATGTGGGTGTCAGAACCTAATTTGTTGGGAGAAAGACCCATTTATTGCACTATTCATCAACCCCATCAAATCGCCCGCAGGAATGGTTGGCCCATGGGAAGCGACGATGAAGACGATATTCATTGTGAATTGTGTAGTTGTAATTGATTAATTAAATTTTTGGCAATATATGATATATGGTGTAAATGTTGTCTATTTGTCTTTTATACTTATTTTCGAATTATGTGGCAACATATGACACATGGTGAAAATGTGACATTTTTGTCTTTTTTACTTATTTTTGAATTATGTGGCAACATATGTCGAGTTAAATTTGTGGCAACATTAAGTACTTACAACTTTTGACATTCTTCAGAAGTGTCTCTTCGTATTCATTATATTGAAATTATATTATTATATATATAAGAAGAACGCAACTTAGGTTTTTTCATATAATTATATCAAAGATAGGAAGGAAGAATAAGAAATCTTCAAAAATGACACTGAGGAAAAAAAACTACATTGAATCCCTTCCAAGGGAACTAGTAATTGTAATCGTTGAAAGGGTTGCTTCTTACTCCCTCAAAGATTTACTGAGGGTTAAATTAAGGTATGTATGTATTAAATAATTTTCGTTTTTCATTTTTTAATTCGATTTCCTGACCATTTGATTTGTTTTTTTAAGTTCCAGGATCCTAAATGAAGTCGCTAATGAACTTTTTTATATTAGAAGGTAAATTTGTGCAGCATTCAGTGTTTATATGGTCATCTTCATTTTATCAGAGTTACACTTCTCTCATGGAAAAGTGTAGAGAATCGGGGAATTTAGAATTCTTTTATAGAAAAGGCGTGATAATTTTAATGTTTTTCGTATGTATTCACGTATTTATTAATGTATTTTGCATTGTAAATGTGTTATTTCTTCTGTAGTATGATTTTTCAACTGTAGCTATCCAAATGGATTGAGAATGCTTAAGCGAGCAGCAGATGGTGGTCACCTTTGTGCAGGATATGTGCATGCGATAATTTTAATCTTCAAAGGTGGTGAGTCCATGAGAGAAGGCACAAATTTCATTGGTAACATGAGTATACCATGTCTCTGAAGATGTCGAGACTATTACCGACATAGTTTACATAGAGTGTTCCCACATGAACCTTAAAAGATTGGAGAAAGACCAATTTATTGCACTACTCGTTGATTCTCTTACAGTCGATATCGTTGTGACTTATGTCGTTGTGATTATGAATTAGATGAAGTAGTTAATTTTATGGGGTACTTCCTAAATGAATAAAATTTGGCCAACTTGATGTTTCGTCGATTAGTCCCTCCTTGATGTTTCATATGTGCCAACATATGCAGATTCTGTTGGCAAAATTTCAACAGACCTAACATATGTGGTAACATATAAATATTATAAAATGACTTTTGGGGGTTAATTAAATTAAGTGGTAACCCAATATAATATGTAATACTAATATATAGTCATACAACATGTCAAAGTAAAAAAATTATTGTCCAATACAACAACCTTCATTCGATTCTATCAATTCTATTTAGAAAGACTATCACCCCACTTGTTCATCATACAATGACCAAGTAAATTCATATGCTAGTTATATAACACCCATGTAAATCGTTGTTTCAAGTGTTATAACTTATTTTTATTGCTTAATTATGGTCTAAAGTAATAAAATTTGGTCCAAATTTTCATTTTTCCATTCCTAAATCGATCAATTCATTGATTACTCCATCCTTGATGTTTATTTGTTTCAACATATGCAGGTTCTGTTGGCAAAATTGCAACAGATCTAACATATGTGACAACAGCTTATAAAATGTTGAAGTACTTTATAAAACTGGCCCAATCATAGGAAAGCCCATTATGTAAGCCAAATACAAAAACTGGTCCAATTGACCAATTATTTCATTTCTAAAAAGGGATATATATATATATATATATATATATGTCTCCAATTTTAAGAAGCAAGTGAGTTCACACATCAATCATACCATGACACGTGTTAATTTAATTAAAAATATAACTTTTTTCATTAAAATTTTTTTCTTCATCTCTCTCTCTCTCAATTTTAATTTTTATATATCTTAAATTTCATTTTATCTTCCACCTCTCACTTTCAAGTGATTAATCCCTTCATTTTCTTTTTTTTTTCTTCACCTCTAACCCCCCATGTCAAATTGAAAACCACTTCCATTTTTTTCCTTTCTCTTGTTCTCCGGTCAAATTCTTTATAAAATTCATACTATTATTGAGACTTTATTGAATTTTTCATAACAAAATTAATTGTTTTTTAAAGAAAATATATTTTGAAGGTATCATCAACTACTCATTTTCATATAAATTCAAAATTAGAAATGATAATTTAAAAGAATCAAGTAATTTCTCAAAAATTGAAAAACTTAATTGAAATTGAATAAAAAAAACTATATGATACTTCCTAATCATCTTGAGATCTAATGAGTTTATCGAATTGTTCGAAATGTAAGAAAATATTTAGATAAAATTTTAAAATTAAAGAGAGTAAAACTAAGAACAATAAAAAAAAAGGTGAAGTTGTGGTAAAAATGGTAATATTAAAAGTAAAAAGCTTCAATTAATAGAGATGACAATGAATTTTTGAAAAGAAAGAAGAAAGAAAAAGAAAAAATAAAAAGGAAAAAAGCTAAAATAATAAGAAAATTTATTTTATAATAAAATAATTATGAAAATAAAATTATATTAGTTATTTTAGGGTGCTCATTCACGCTATGTCAGATGGACAAAAAATGATGTAATTATATTTATTTAGAATTGTTTAGTGCGGTAATAGGATGATTGCAAAGTTAAGGTATCTTTTTAAGAATTT
>NC_028637.1:19276014-19305940 GCF_001406875.1 Solanum pennellii | reverse complement strand
TATATATATGTGTGTGTGTGTGTGTGTGTGTGTGTGTGTGTGTATACACACACACACACACACGTATATATATACACACACACACACATCAAATGTCGCTACAGATGACCCGTATATAGGAATGTTTGACCATATGAGGCATATGTTGCTAAATATGATCCATATGTTGCTACAGATGCCTCATATGTCGCTAAAAATGACCCTTGTGTAGGAATGTTTGGCCATTGGAGGTATATATTGCTTCATATGATCCATATGTTGATACAGATGACTCAAATGTTGCTATAAATGACCCTTATGTAGGAATGTTTGACCATTTGAGTCATATGTTGCTATATATGATTCATATATTTCTACAGATGCCTCAAATATCGCTACAGATGACCCTTATGGAGGAATGTTTGACCATTTGAGGCATATGTTGCTACATGTGATTCATATGTTGCTACAGATGCCTCAAATGTCGCTACAGATGGCCCTTATGTAGGAATGTTTGACCATTTGAAACATATGTTGCTACAGATGTCTTAAATGTCGCCACAGATGACCCTTATGTAGGAATGTTTGACTATTTGAGGCATATGTTGCTACATATTATCCATATGTTGCTATAGATGCCTCAAATGTCTCTACTAATGACCGTTACGTAGGAATGTTTGACCACTTGAGGCATATGTTGCTACATATGATCTGTATGTAGCTACAAATGCCTCAAATGTTGCTACAGATAACTCTTATGTAGGACTGTTTGACCATTTGAGGCATATGTTGCTACATATGATCTATATATTGTTACAGATGCCTCAAATGTTGGTACAGATAACCCATATGTAGCAATGTTTGACCATTTGAGGCATATATTGCTACATATGATCCATATGTTGCTACAAATGCCTTAAATGTTGCTACAGATAACCCGTATGTAGCAATTTTTGACCATTTGAGGCATATGTTGCCACATATGAGAACTATCCACATCAAATACTATGTACTTGTTGTCAATATAATAGAAAATAAAATAACATAAGTAATAAAATAAAACATTGTCTTTGATTTCAAACACATTTCAAGGTTTTAAGCTACGAGACATTATCCCATAAGCCCAAACCCATTGCATTCGTTTAACTAGATTGTCACACAACAAGGTTTTGGGAGGTTGAATTTTTGTCCCCTAACCAAATTTTCAATGAATGCAAGGGAATATGACCCGCACGCCGCTCCAGTTTCATTTTTTACCATGAGATCCAATCGACCTTTAAATTTTAATGGTTCATTGAAAAACTTTTCAGCAAATGATTCATTATTCCACTTTACTTCAACAATTTAGGCATCTACTCAAAGACAGGTTGTATATCAAAACTTAACATGTTTCATACCCATCTGCTGGGAGTCATAAGCATTCATATGACCCTCGTGCAAGAGAATCTCAAGAGTCACAAAATGGGTATTGTTCATGTTCATGACTGTCAAAATCCTTTTTGTACCAGTCCAATCCATGCCTCCAAGATATGTCCTAATGCCCCTAGCATAGTCAATCATATCTTCATCCCATTCAAACTTATTTACTAAATGTTTAATGTTTCTGCCACCAACAGTTATTGTCTCTTCCTTATTTCTTTATATCTTTTTAGGAAGTTGGTATTGAAATTGACGTCCAGGATTCTATCTGTGGGATTATAGTAATCCGAGTATGTCTCATGCCTCTGACGCATGAGGTTAAGGATTTCATCAATATACTGAAAAAAATAATATTAAAGAGTAAAGAAGAGTAGTCATTGAAAAGATAAAAAAACGCGCATTACAAATTGAAGGATTACACAGTCTTCCCACCAAACTTCATGCTTGTCATGTTCCTGAAATCTTGTCCTATAAAAGTATACATGTCGTATTCTATTCAAACATCCTTTGCCCTCGTCAGACTCAACACTTTGGTTCTTTCCGCTACAGTCACACACTTATAAATATTCAACTTTTTGTACTCCTTCATTTCCTCTATTACGTCACTTGGCATTTCTCCAAACATCTTCTTTTTCAGATTTTGTATTGCTTTGACAAATGATTTCTTTCCTCCTCTTGTCTTGTGGAGTATATGGATGCCGAAGATTTTTTGATAGAATGATCTTGACCCCCTCTTGTTTTTAAATTCATTGACAGCTTGACTCAATGTTTGAAGATACATGATAGAATCTTCATCTTGTTTCTTTCACTTCTCATAGAGAAAGTCACATCTTCTACAAGAGGTAGCCCCTTGATCTTGTCCAATACCATCACCAACATCAACACTAGCACCAACACCAACACCATCAACCCCATCAAAAACAACTAAAATATTAACAACTCTGTCTCTTTTGATGGTTGTTGCTCCAACCAACTCCATTTTAACTCTATCCACAACAGGATGAAAAATGGTTTCAATCAACCCTAGAGTAATTAGATATGGAATTTGCAATTCCTGTTCTGTTGGGGTAATCCATGGATGCACAACCTAAAATTATAAAAATGAGTCATCCATAAGAATATTTGGATTATATATTGCTACAGATTTGTCATTTGTTGCTACAAATGAGTGATATATTCCCACAGATGTGTCATATGTCGCTACAGATGGGTGATATATTGTCACATATGCATCATATGTTGTTACAGATGTGTGATAGGTTGACATATATGAGCATCTGTAGTAATATTTGTGCCATATGTCACTACAAATGGGTGATATGTTGTCACATATGTGTCATATATTGCTATAGATATGTGATACCTAACACATATGGGCATCTGTAGCAACATAAAAGTTATTTCTTACAATATAAGTGTGTTATATACTAATAATAACTTAGTACATCACGAGGAGGGTTAAACGATTTGGAATATGCCCATCTTTGGTAGTTTTTATTTTTGATCTCAACCATCTAAATATCCTTGGAGATGAGATCTGTTCTTCTGTAATTACTTGATGAGTCAAATAAGGAATGACTTCAAATGTCCAAGCCTATCAAAAAGAAAAATATGTCACAAATTAAATGTTGAATTATTCAATATAATATAAAAATATTAAGAAAATTTAGCTTTACCATGAAAGCCCATGGAAAGCCAAACAAGTTACTAGTCTTTTCACCTTAAGGTTTCAACAAGTATTTGAGAGTTATAAAGTTCTCATGACCCCAAGGATAGTTGTTGAAAGCCTCAATATCATGACAAAAATTTACTTATTTAAACAGTATGTTATTGTTGAGATCTTTCGCCAAAAGTATATTATGTGTAAACCAAAGTAAGCCCAATGACTCCTTGTGCTTCCTTGGTGTATCCTCGTGTTCCAACAACTTTATTAAGTCAGAAGTTTTGAATCTTTTGCCAACAAGGGACATCGAGTCCTGCTTCTCAATTGACAGTGACTGTTGTCCTTCTTCTTCTTCTTCTTTTACTCCTTTCTTTCTTTTTCATGGTTCTTTTTTGACAATGTACTTAGGGACGGGCTCAAAAGGAGGATGACATTTTAACCCTGTAACTATGGAAAACTTTCTTTTGCCATAGAATACTGGCATGCCACAGTAAGTTATTACAATCTCATCCTTCTTTTCGGAATTTTGAAAAATGAAACTTCTTTTCAGAAGTTCATAAACAATGGTCACTTGAAAATGTGGAGTTGTATCATTGGTTAAATCAAGAAAATAACTGAAACAACTATTTCTGAAAAAATCTTCCAAATGATTTCTTTTGAGTATAGCCCTGAAGTTATTAAAAGGTTTTCCCAGGACTGACCTAATAATGTTATCACCATTAGCATTAGGCTGCAGATACATAGGGAAAGCGTCTACATTGATAATTTTAATCCCATTATCACCAGTAGCATTGCAAACTTCATGAAGTTCTTGTTTTTCTTCATCAAGTTCATTTATTTCTTCTTCTTCTTGCTCAACTACAACTCTATTTTTCCTTCTTCTTCTTGAACTTCATTTATTTTTTCTTCTTCTTGCTCAATTACTTCTATGTTTTTTCCTTCTTCTTCCTCAACTTCTTTTTATTTTTCCTCTTCTTCCTCAACTACTTCTATATTTATTCTTCTTATTCCTCAACTTCTTCTTTTTCCTCTTCTTCCTCAATTACTTCTATATTTTTTCCTTGTTCTTCCTTAACTTCTTTTTATTTTTCTTGTTCTTGTTCATCAACAACCACATTTTTTTCTTTTCTCTTTCTTCATATTCTTTTTGATAAAATTCTAGTTCTACTTGAGAAGAACAAACTGCTTCAGATGCAAGTTCTTCTAAAAGAGTGGTATTTTCATTTCTCTTCCTAGGAATTTTAGATCTAGTCTTCTTCTGGATCTTTATTGTATCAGATGTATCAAGTTTTCTTTTGACAGGAATCATTATATTTGTACCCCTTGTATGTGCAACCACAGAAATAAAATATTTGAATGATACAAATGAAGCTTTTTGAAATACACAACATAAATAACAAATACGATTCAATGCCCCACATGAATCAACAAATAATATTTTTTGAAATCAGAAAATATTTCAAAAAAGAATAACTACACAATCAAAAAAGAGATAAAACCACTAAAAATAGAGCAAACAAGTAAGCATGCATTTCAAACCTTAATTAAATATTACTTGAGAGAATATCAACGATAAACTAGAAATGATGAGGACAACGACGTCTTGCTGTAGAAGAGGATTCCAAAAGATTATCGCTGATGATTTAGAAAATACCGCAAGAACAATGATCTGTAAAGGAAGGAATGATGGAACGAGAGGAGGAGAAAAAAGGAAACAAAAGAAAAGAAAATTGAAATTAGTAAAAAAAAAAAAAAATTGGAATATGAAACGAATTTTATAGAAGAGAAGAGAGAGAGAAGTGAAAGTGAAATGAAGGGACGATTGTACTAAAATTGTTTTAATTTTTTTTTAAAAATTTTGACAATTCAAATTGTGACATATGTTTTCACATATATACGTTCTGTTGGGGGCACATATCACCTTTCTGTGTGACATATGTTATTTAGTATAATGTTGTCACATATCTCCTTTCTGTGACATATCTCTATTCTATGTAAAAAAATAAATTTGAAATATGAAACGGCTTTTATAGAAGAGAGGAAAGAGGGAAAATGAAGGGACGATTGTATTAAAGCTTTTTTAATTTTTTTTAAAATTTTGACAATTCAAATTGTGACATATGTTGCCACATGTATATGTTCTGTTGAGACACATACCACCTTTCTGTGAGACATATGTTATATAGTATAATGTTGCCACATATTTCCATTCTATGACATATCTTACCACATATCTCCTTTTTGTGTAATATGTTGCCACATGTATCCTTTCTATTGATACACATGTGGATAATTATGTGATGTTTTTTACAACAGAAGTTATATATGTTGCAACATACACCACATTTGATCATTTCCATCATATTGACAATCATTTGAATCAATATTATCAGCAAAAATTAATACTTCATTAATTGTTTGATACAACTTATCAACAAAAAGGTAATTCATAATGATATATATAACCACTTATCTAATCAATGGTGGTAACCACAACATTTTCACCGATCTTTGCCTTTTTAGGTCTAGGCCTCTGTGGGTCTTCATTGTTACTAACATAGTCATTCCGAGCCTTTAAAATCTCATAATTCCATAAGAGTGAAGCATATCTCATGCGAAGGGTTTCAGCACTAAGTCCACAAGATGGTACTTCTAGTCCATCACTCAAAAACTCAGCGTATGCAACAACAAAAAGTCCACAATCTCTGGATGGTATATTATCAATTGGAAAATACAAAAACATCACATTTCAAGACAAAAAAATAATGTGATACTCACAGATTACTGCTTTCTTATTGGGCAATACCAGTAACATGTCTGACTTTGAATGAGTGAGATTTGTTCTTTCCTTGGTAACATTCAAGAACTGACCAGTTGGTTCGGTCTTTTTGCTCAAAAAATCCGCTTAACTCAAGGTACTTAAGCAATATTGTAGACAACTTTTGAATATCGGAGGACAATTTTCTGTTAGACCTAAATGAAGACATCAAATCATATACTTTTATGCACCGTTTCTTCAATGCAACGACTGTCAAGACCGAATGGAAGTCCCCATTACTATTTACAGGGACATAAACATCATCTATCAAGTGCCAAGACAGTCCACAAGTTATATCAATCCCTTTCATAGTGCCAACAATTTTATCCTCATATTCAGGAACAACACTAGCATTATCAATGTATGTTTTGAAAAAACAACTAGTAGTGGTTTATCAATATTTAGAATGACTCTGTTGCTTCGACTTCGTACGCAAATAGTAAAAAATGACATCTACATACTGTACAGATGCATCAAACAAGTGTATTTTTGTATCAATTTATTTGTATATATTCATGTATTAATCAAAATATAAAAATGGGCGTGGATTTACCTCATCAGTCCAACACTTATTGGGTTGAGACATTACGTAGAACGAGTCTTTATTCTTTGGAAATGCAACTACAAAATCAAGTTTCAAGCAATTGGCTAAGTAGTGATCGTCCTTGTCTCTTCTACAATTGTGTAATCATTATAAATAATTATTAAGTGGACAACAAGAAGAAATAGTAATAGTAGTTGAACGACCTTACTTTTTTGCATGATTCTTGTAAAGACCCTCGTTTATCTTTGCGAAAAGGATGACATTAGTTCAGTTCGACCCTCGATGTCAATGTTAAAACCTTCAGATGGATATTGTCGCTTCACATCACAAATGACGACTTCGACTTTCTTCTTTTTCTTTTTCTCTTTCGCTTTTTCTTTCTGCTTCTCCTTCTCCTCTTTCTCTTTCTTCTTCTTTTTCTCCTTCTCCCCATCCTTCTGGTTCTCCTTATCCTTCTCCTCTTTTTCCTTCTTCTCCTTCTTCTCCTTTTTCTTCTTCTTCTCCTCATTTGTCTTGTTCTCCTTCTCTTTCTTCTCAGTAATTATTGAAAGTGTTTGGGAAATATTATTTTTCAACCTCTTACATTTTAAAGGTTGTGAATTCTTCTTGGATCTTTAAACATCGATATTATGAGATATTTCCTTAAAAATATTACTGAGTTTTTTATTACAACTAATAAAATAATCATGTTGCTGCTCACATTCTTCTCATAGACAAAAAAACATTTGATGTTAGAAGACAAAGGAAGATCAAAAAAAGATTCAGTTGTTGTCATGAATGAAACTTCTTCTTCTTGTATCATTTCATCTACACGGTAAATAAAAAAAGATTGAGAGTTTACTATTCATTATAAAATAATATTAACAATATGTTGCCACATATGGGTAGTTTATGCCATAAATTAACATTATGTTGACACATATGTATCTATAGCTGACACACATGAAATTTATATTGCCACACACAAATGTACCTAGTTTTGCCGCAAATGAATTTTTTGTTGCCACAGATGAATCTTATGCTGCCACATATAACCATTTTGTTGTCCTAACGCATAAATGAGATATTACAACATATGATGATGCTGGATTATGCACCAACATATCACTAAAATGTGGCAACATATGATACATCTTTCAACAAATGAAATATATGTTGGACAACTGAACAACACTATATTTCTAAAATCATATCAACAAAATGACCATAAAAAGAACAACAAAAGCAACGAAAACGACTTGTCACTAAATGTTAACAATACATATACATTCTTCAAAATTAGGTTTTCTTGGATTGGTTGATTGTCTTTCAAAAACAATAAATAATAGGCACCATTATATACATCATTATTCAATTTTACATCAACAGAACATTTTATTGTTCATTAATTCAAGAAAAAATTTCGAAAATAACTTGCCCATTTTAAATCGATCATGATTTCAGTTGAGAAAGAAGAGAAAGTCACGACTGGAGATGTGGAGGAAAATAATGAAGATAGTTGGAGAGGAAGCGGAAGATAATGAAGATAGTCTAGTCGAATTTTCGGATTGAAAAAGGAAAAAGAAGAAGAAACGCTGGAAGAAGATGAAAAGAATTTTTTTTATAAATGATTTGGATTGAATTATAGAAGTTAAAATGAAGTGTTTTTTTGTATTTTATAAAAAATTAAGAAAGTTTTTAAAATGTTAATTTGGTTCCAAATTTACTTAATTACATTTTAAAAAAGATTTGACCAACTTTTGATCAATCTGTCACCAAAAATAAAACCAAGACTTATTTGACACCTTTCATTTAATCTTCTCAAGTTACTTGATCTTTCTCAAAAAAATAAATAATAAATTAGTTGATTTGATAAAATGTTGAGAAATCAATGTTGGAACTGTCTTTGACTCATGAAAAATCTTTACCTAAAGTTATAACACATCTGAAGAATTTTTCTCTTGAACCTTTGAATTGAAATTGCACACTCGAACAAAAACACACACAAAGATGATGAAGAATACCAGAACAAATATGGATTTTTCAAAATTTTGACGTGTTCTATTTTTGTTTGTTAGAAACTTGTCATTTTCTGATTAAGTGTAACTTAAAATTAATTTTTATTCTTAACAAATATTATAAAACTATTTTAACTTAAAAGTACTTAAACATAAATCAATTCAAACAAACTCTAATTTTTTTTTTTATTTTCATAAGGCCCAATATCATATATTAAAATTAACTAAAATTAAATATATTTAATATAACACAATTAAAATTTTTATTATAATTGAAGGACCAAACAATGTTAAATTATTCTTAAATTCAAACTCAATTTTTAGATAAATAGGTGCACGTGATTTTCTTCTGTTTTTTTTGGGTATATATATTATATTTCAACAATAAAAGAAAAAATCAACTAAATTACTTCTTCTTTTTCCAGATACGCTCACACACTCACATCTCTTTCATTTTGCCCTTCGTCTTCTCTGAGATTTTAGGGTTTCGATTTCTGCAAATTCGAGTTCTTCTGCTGCTTCAATGGAGTTCGATGGAGGTCGGAAACGTGGAAGGCCACAAGGACCTATGAATGGCAATGGTGGATTCAAGAAATCTAAGCAAGGTAACTGTTTTTGCTATACTGTTCTCTACATTTCATACTCATTTTCTAGTCTTTGTTTTGGTTGCTTCTTATTCGTTTTGGTATTTTTCATCTATATCTCCTGTCAAATCTAGGTTAAGCTAATTCTTCTCCTTTTTTTTTTTTTTTTGAATTTGATGGTAATACATATCACTCTTTTGTTGTTTTTTTTGCTTTCTAGTGTGTTTTCACTTGGTTATGGTATTTGGTGGTTTTCACTTTGCGTTTTCATTGTTGTCATGTGTATTAATAGGGCTCATTTCGGCTTATATTTTTGTTGTCAGATTTGGTGGATGACTATCTTAGTAGTGGTTGTAACTTGTTAATATGCCACACCAAAGTGCTAAGTTTGAATATTTAAATGGACTTAGATTTTGGAAGTTCTAAATCTGAGTGAGTTTCTTATGAAGTATGGTATTTAGGTGAACTTGCAAAGTCAAATTTGAATTGAATGTAGTAAAAATGTTATCAAAATTTTGTTTATATGTAAGCAAGAAGGAGAACTTAATTCCTTCTTGCCCTATTCTATTTTACCCTTCCCAGAAGTTAGGAATTATTATTTGGTTCTGTCTCTTCAGTAACTCTTGATGGAGTACCACTACATTGTAGAAGTTGCTTATAAGAGACATGGTTTGTTAGATGGCACTGTATTTGACTTCGAATTCTCTTGTCGTCAAGTCTTTGTTGGTAAATTGCCGTGAAATATGTTCTGTGTTCACAGTTTGAAGAGTTCATTTCATTATTTCCCCGCGAGTTTGAGGTTGAAAACTTGATAACAAGTGGAAGTTCTTGTTTCTGGAGTAAGATAAAATCTTGTTATACAATACTTTTAAGGTTTATTGGAGAAACCTAAGGAGTTGGTTGAATTTGTTTTCATCATTGTTTATTAACTCCATGGTTTTATAATGATTATAGAAAGTAGAACTTCGCGATAATATAAACTAGTGACAAATGACTTGTAGATATCTTTCAAATAGAAGGTTAATGACACAAATTTATCTGTAAAACAATTGATTAATGTTATGCAACAGAACTGGAGTCAATTCCAACTGGTATAGGAAGCAAATCGAAGCCGTGCACTAAATTTTTCAGGTTCTAATCTTAACTCCTCTAAAATATAAGTACTTGAAGTGTAGTTTATTATTTATTTCTAGTTTCTCAAATCTAATCAAGAATATTTTTATAGTTATTCCAATTATTCAAAATCCATTTGGACTAATGTTTTGGTCATCTAAAGTTGTGTTACAGGAATAATAGTTGTTAAGTTGAAAACAGCTGTTGAAATGAAATGGGATGATTTTGAGAAATGTTGAATTAAAAACATGTGCAGGTTATGCAATGCTAAAACTGATTAGCGGGAAAAAACTTCTATCTCGTCCGCCTTTTCATAAACCAGTATAATGATTGTGCTACACTCGATCATATTGACAAGCAAATGCAGCGCTAATGTTGCTATATAATTTTTGTGAGTAACTTCGGTGAAATTATTTAGACGAAGTGGAATATTAATGAATTGGTGAGAATTGGTGAGCCGCAATGACTATCGTCGTTGTATTCATTAAAGTTACACAAGTAATTCACTGCTTCTGTATTTGACATGCCTCAAGTTATTTCTGTTTCTTGACATGCTTTATTTTTGGGTCTTTGGATCTCAGTCTAGTATCTGATAGCCTTCAATGCACCTTGGTTGAAGGCTTGAAGCACAATAAAGATAAACAAGGTGGACAGATGTACATGCCACTAAATATGAATTATGAGAATCCAATACTTTGGTTCATTCTTCACTACTTTCGAGATTCTTTCATGTTGGACACAAAACTTGTGTTTTGTGATCATATAAGTAAATTACGAGCCACTTTTACCGCATCTTAAGAATCACTTATCTTGTGAACAGACATGTTTTAGCACATTTATATTTAGAAATATCATGTTATTAAAAAGCCATCTCTTTGTTGCTTAAATCGAGGGACCTACAATTCATGGGCGAAGTAGTGTTCTTCCCTTAAGTGTCCACTTCAAAGTTTAATCAATGAGGCGCAAAGTGATTCCTATGAGAAACAATCTTTTCTTTGGATATTTTGAGGAGTTGGATTAATATCTACGTCATTGTATATAAGATGTTGAAATCAATTATTTTAACTGAATTTAGGTATTCTAGAACTTAATTCATGTTTATGTGGTACTTTTTTTTTTGGTTAATCGTGTGCTTCATGACAAAGAAGCGTGTGCTTTACTTCCCCCTTTTCACTTCAAGCCCCATGAACCTTGTTGCATGTGCCGTGTTTTTCTTTTTCACTTTTTTAAAAATTGAGAAATAGCGTGTTCTAAGTTTTCCCAGATTCACCAAAGTTTTAAGAGGTATAGTGTTTACTTTATCCTGTAGAATGTCACAATGTCTGATGTAGCTTCCATGTTTGGTCAAAAGTGTCTCAAGCATGTTCAAGATGACAAAATCTTGAACCTTCTCAGGCGACCTCACTAGCTGCCTCCCAACTTCTTTACATTAATGTGTTCATTCTAAACCTTTTGCTCTTGGCATACTAGGTCTCAATTGGTCTGATTATCTTGTTTCTTTGGAGTTTCTGGCTAACTAGTTAAGGGAACTACTTCTTCAAAGAGTTCTATGAATGGATGGGGTTATAACTTCAAAGGGAAAAACATGAATTTGGTTTTACTGTTACTTGTTTTTCTTTTTGATATCAACATGTACCATCCAAAGTAATGTGATCTCTACCCGTTGGTTGGAAAGGAATAAATTCGTTGGTTAAGTTGATTCTTTTAGGTACCTCGTGATGTAAAACTGCTGGTGATTTTTTTTTTTTTGATAATTGTATCATTGCTGGTGATATTTTAGGCATTATTAAGTTTTTGGTGTATGCATCAACTGACAAGAGGATGTATTTTTTAATTCATCAGTTATTTTTGAGATTGGAAGGAACAAAATATTCCTTAGTTTGTTCATTGTTGAAGGGGGCCAACATATATCATAATAATGTCAAGTGACAAAACATAAAATAGTACGGATTATTCAATCATCCAAATATAACAACATAAAAATAGAATAGTATACTGCTTCCTCCACCCTACCCTAACTCTTAATGTTTGCATGGGAAGATTACAAGATTACCCTTTATGGCGAAGGGAGTAGTTTTCGCCACCTCAACCATTGCGTTCCAGTTTCCAAAAAAAAAAAAAAAAAGAAGCAGCAAGATTATTGTATGCATATTAACATTAAGTTCTCCTTGATGAGTCTACTTACTTGAAGAATTTATGTGGAAGTTTGAAGATTAGGATTAAGATGTTGCTCTATGGTTTTTGAGTGTTCTATGGTTTCTGTTAAGAGGCATCAAAGTTAATTGTGCAAGACGACTGTGAGGTAGACATATTTTATATGGTTAAGAATGTAGCGGTAGTGTGAGTTCAAAATAGTTATCAAAGATTTTATTGATCAAAACCTCACAGGTGCATTTTTGGATGGAGGCTATTTTCACATTGAATCGCATATGATTTTTTTAAAAAAGAAATGCGGCCACATGGGCTTTTTATTAATAAAAAAGAAGTCTAAAGAAGCTGCAAAAGGGAATCATATGTACTTTTTATGGTAGCATGGGCTGAAGTTTTCTATTTTAATTTTTAGAAGAGCGCCATTGATATAATCATGCTGGTTATTAACCTTATATATTAAAAAGGTTATAGTCTCTTTGGTAAAGTTTTTAGTGCACTCTTCTCTATCAAAAGAGTGGGCTTTTATGAAGTTATCCATACTTGAGTTATGTTGAATATATGCCATGATTGCAAGTTTGCAGCTGTTGCGTCATATTTGCATGTATGCATGTTTGCAAGTTTGCCGCAGTTTAGTCACATTGCATATATGCCATGATTGCAAGTTTGCAGCAGTTTTATGAGCTTAAAGTTTTTGTTTGAAGATACAAGAAATCTGACAAGGTGTTTAGGGTGGAAAGATTAAGTAGGATTCTGGTTAGATTAGCTGGTAACTTGTCAAGAGAACTTTGATGAACAATTTTAGATTTTGCTTTGGCTATGGAGCTTGTTAAAGCATAGATGGAAGTGTATATAATAGTTGGATTTACTTTGTTTTAGAGGGTGGTCTAAAAGCTGCTGAAGTACCCCTAGTTTATCAGTGACTACATTGAGACAGAAGTAATAAGCTTTGGCTTTTTCTCTGTCTACAGGCACCAAATTTGTGAGAAGAATTTACTGGTGCCTTATTTTGGGTCTGTTGAAGAGTACATGCTTGACATGAACCAGGTACCATGTTTTGATATATTTCTGCTGTGGCTGTTTTGGTGAATTATGCTGTGTGCAAAAAATTGCCCGTAATCACCTGATGCATATTATTTTGAAAAGGAAAATCCTACCAAATTCTTCTAAGTTAGATTGTGTTATACTCGTGGGTAATTTTTGAAGGGGCAGGACATTCAAACATGAAATTGTCCGTATAGGTAAGTGCATGGTTTGGTATCTTTCAAAAGATAGAAAGAACATCAGTATCTTGTAGTTGGCTGATTGTATATGAGATGTTTGGTTGCTTCATGGCAATAAGATTTATATCTGTTTTTGTTGAACTGTTGGGAATAGAAACATTGGTAGGTGCAATTTTGAATCTTGCGTTGGACTGATGGAAAATAAAATCAGTTGGTGCAATATTGAATCTTGCTGTGGAGTGTGTTTTCTCCGAGTCTGTTTTAACTGAAACTTGATGATCTTGGAGATAATTTGACAATTGCGCAGAGTCAATTGTAGTGATCTGAACTTAGTTTCCCAAAAAAATGGCAGTGATCTGAAAATAAATTGACATTTCTGTCTTCTTTCTCCTTTTTGTTCATTAAACATGCCATGATTAATATCTGTGAAATATCTTTTTTTATTGATTCTTAGAATTGCAGATATTACTGTTGGTTGGAAAATTTCCTTTCAACTAAAGTTTGTATGACTATTCACCACCTTAGTTTCCTTTCCATTTGGTTGTTTAGACCAAAAATCAAATGGAAAGAAGCGGCATGATACACTGTAAGCTAACATAAATGTTTAAGTTGACTCTAGATCCCCTTTTTGTGGTTTGCCGGGGTAGTGGTATCGAAAGACTGTGTTAAAAATGTATGTCATTCGCTGAAGAGAAGCTTGCATACAATTTCTTTGTATTGAAATCAGTCTAGGTAGCATTTCTATCATTTAGTGGAAATTGGTAGAGAATCATTGCCATGTTTTCCTTTACTTCCTTATTTTTCGAATATCATGATACTTGTGAAGTGATCCTCTTTAGACACTGTAAAGGAATTGATGGGTGTATCTTTCAAAAGGTAGAAAGATTTCCTTCTAGTTGGTTGCTTGTGTAATAAGACATTTGGGTGCTTCTTAGAAATGGGCTTCGTATCAGACACCTATTCATAAGGTAGGAGCCTCCCTTTCAGTGATGAGATTTTCCTATTCGCAATGATGTGAGGATGCATTCGTACTTGCTTCAAATTGAAAATGCTTAAGGAGGAGCTGAAGGTGCGAAACAAGGATAACAAGGGTAATTGAAATCAGAAGGAGATTCTAAATACATTGTCTGTATTAGAGTCATACAAGATCTGAGGAGCTCAACCATGGATGAAATGCTGCAGAAAGTTCACTTGGCCATTGAACTTCAAGAAACAGTTAAAGAATGAAGAGATAACATGGAGAGTGGTTGAAGTGTGGATAAGAACACTGAATACTTTCACAAAATGGCTACAACACATGAGAGATTTTATGACATTGATGTCGTACATGTAGAATGCAACACTATCACTGATCTGGAAGATGTGTTGCTTGGACTCTTCATAAATGTCAAGGGATGCGTGTCGGATGCTCCAAAATTAGTGTATTTTTGGAGAATCCGGCACGGGTGCGGCATAAAAAATGTAGAGTCCGCACAACTTAGCCCTGAAGATATCAAATCACACATTCAAGACTTCTATCTCAAATTGTATAAGGAATCAAAAAGCTGGATGCCTGATTTTATTGTGCAGGATGCCCCAGTTATTCGTTGGGAGGAACAAGACAATGCAAAAGGAATTTGAGGAAGAGAGTCCTAACTTCTGTCAGATTGTGTGCATGTGATAAGGCTCCTGGGCTTGATGGCTTTCCTATGTGTTTATCAATCCTACTGGGAGTTTCTGAGGGAGGGTGTAATGACGGATGAACACTATCCACCTCTTTCATTCCCACCAAGTCATTGGAAAAGGCTTTAATGACAGTTATGTGGCCCTCTTTCCTAAGAAGACTGGTGCAATGGATCTCAGAGATTACAGACCAATCAATTTGGTTAGTGGGGTGTATTAAATCATAGCCAAAACGCTGACTGAGAGACTGATGATCAAACATAAAGTGACATTCATCGAAGGGAGACAGATAATGGATGTAGAACTCATTGCTAGTGAGTGTGTGGACACTAGATTGAAAGGGATGACCCAAGCATCATGTGCAAAACTGTAAATGGATACAAAAAAGGTATATGACCATGTAAATTGGGACTTCTTGCTTGGTATTCTTAGATGGGGTTTGATGACATGTGGCTAAGATGGATTGGATTTTGTATCAAAGCTGTTAGGTTCTCCATACTTGTCAATGGAGAACCTTTGGCCTTGTTTCTTAAGAAAAGGGGACTTAGCCAGGGTGATCTCTTATCGCCTTTTCTTTTCATCATAGCCATGGTGGGCCTTAATAGTATGCCATTAGCAATAGCCTGGATTAAGGGCTTTAAAGTCTGCAACAGGATATGAGAAAAGATGGAAGTCTGCCAGTTGCTCTATGCAGATGATACAGTGGTCTTTTGTGAGGCAAAAGCAGAATAGATTACCATTATCAGGGTCACTCTGATTGTATTTGAAGCAGTGCCTAGGAAAAACAGCCTCTTTCCCATCAAAGTTGTGAACCAGATTAACGTAAGGGCTGGGCGTAAATATTGAAAAAGCGAAAAACCGGACCAGACCAGACCAAAGACAAAATTGACAACATTTAGAAAGTCAAAGACAGATTTATTGCAATCTTTTGCTTTTAGTTTAAAGAATCTTCGAAGCAAAACAATTAGTAGATTCCTTGGGCTCCTTGTAAGAAACCTAGGTCCTTTTAGCAACTTTTGAAAGTTCTTAGCACGTCCTTAGTGCTGCGCAAAAAAATTAAAGTAATTGCAAATTTTGTGATCTTATTTGAGGAATTTCTCCTTCAACTGTGGTTTTGACCGTTAAATTCATTTTAATTTCCTTATGATTCAGTTATTTAAAACAAAGATTGAGTGGAATCAATAGGATGTACCTGTTACGCAATTTATTTTCTTCTGAACGTTGGAACTAGTAAGAACTGTGGTTTTGTTGTTATTCATTATAAAAGGAAGTGTTCGGTGATATGTATGAGAGAATTGCGTTGTTGAGACTGATGGATGAGGAATCCTTAGATCTTGAAACTAGCATACCACATAACATTGTTTGGTTACCTTGTATAAAATCCAACATAGTTGTTGCCTTGTATAAAATCCAGCATAGTTGTTATGTTTGATCCTTTTTGCTGTTTCTAAATGATACCTGCGTAAGTTATAAGGAAATCTTTGTATTATTTTATGCAGGGTAGAATGTGAAATAAGAATGTGTAACAGTAATAAATGGATTGAATTTACAAAATGATATGAATACCCTTTGTCACTTCACACTTAAAATTAAACAAACTCTTCCTACATATAAAAAATGAAAAAACATACATTAGATTATACAATATACTAACTTTAAATCCAACAAACCAAACATTCATTAAGAACTAATCCTTGCATTGTAATCCCTGCATAACTTACTTTTTGCATTACTAATCTTAACATAACTAGTTCATGCCTAATTGATCCTTGCATAGCTATCCCTGCATACCGTCTTTGGACCAAACCACTCCTAATTTGATTGTATCGAAGTTGTTAAAACTTATAGATCTCCCTTTTTAAGTTGGAAGTCTTTACTTAAAGTTGGACGAATAATCAGTATAATCTGTGTTGATCTTGGATATGGAGACGTAGATTTGTGGAGAGAAGTGCAAGATTGATTGTTAAGTTTTTTGGGATAGTGTTCCAGCTTATGGATACAGAAACAGTGTTCATTTGTTTTGCTGTTGTATTACATTGATGCTCTGGAGATTAATCTGTCTTGCTGCACTCTGAGACTATCATAATGGTTGATCAATTCTGTTTAGTTATGTCACGCAGTACTACATTTACTAGAGATTTGGAATGAGAATGCATCACTAGAAACTTCGGATGATGGTGCATTCACAGAGACTTGAATGAGGGATACATTCATAGATACTATATGAAAAAATGTGACCCTGTTATTGCTCATTGGTGGAAAATTACCATAGATGTGATGATTGACATTTTGCTATAAAGGTGTCAGTGAATCACTCCTGCTTTTGGTTCATGGGTAGAGATTTGTCTCGAGGAATAAAATTTTTTGAAACTTGTCTCGAGGAATAAATTTTGGATGTTGGATCTCGAGTCTCTTTTTTTTGTTTGAGTATGAACAGATGACTTTTCAAGGAGATGCTATCAAAGGCAAAACTTCAACGCCTGTTGTTGCAAGGTGTTCTCTTTCCATCTGCATGGGACTAACTTAGAGCCACTTACTCTATACCAAGATGGTTATTTTTCTGATTTCTTGCTGCCTGTGGACGTTGATGGTTGTTCCACTGTAAAGTTAGTTTTATGAAAAGAGAAGCCCATATCCATTCCATTTGAGTAAAAGTTCCCAACAGGAAATTTCTTTTTTGCCCTTTCCTTTTTGTTTGGGTTGTGGTGAGTTATATTAGATATAACCCAGCTTTTCAAGCATTTTCATCTGAGAATCGTCCCTTTTAAATCCGTTATGCTGTAAATATTTGCCGTTTTCGGTTTCTAGGGTCTATTTCTTAGTTCAAGATTCCTCTTTACAGTTCTACTAATTGGAATCAAAGCATTAGTAGATTTGTTCTGCCCAAATAGGCTAAATTGCTAAATATTGCTGATCCTTAAATGATGTCATAAGAAATGAACTTATGTTTGATGCTCAACGATGTCTTGAGAAATCATCTTTCAGAGACTTAGCTAGGAAAATTACTATAAGTAAGATATTTGTTCACTTAATTTTATTGTTTTGTGTTTCTTGTCAAAAGCTTGCAGTAGTGAATACACAAAGAGTGGATTTCAAGAAGTATGTGTGCATATTTGGTGCTTGTCTAATAAAAAAAGCCGTTTGATCACGTTTGGTTCATGTGATATTTTTCTGTTGATTCCTATCAACTTTGTTTTCCAATTGATAAGCAAGGGTTGGCAATCTCAAATATGACTTGTAAAAGCATTCTAAGACTCATAATTTGAGTAGTAATGTGCATTTACCCTTGTAGTAGGTGACCTATCGAGATTTGGCTGATCTTGATATGTGCTGTTCTTTCTGGTTTATAATGTTGCAGAGCTTGGATTTTGGTCATTTTAGTGGATGTCCATGTTATTTCATGACAACAAAAAATGGGTTTGTTTGGAATGTTTTTATTTGACGCCTTAATCAGGAATTTAAGAAACAGAGCTGTTATTGATTACGCTTTTGCTGTTACTGATCTTCTTGCTGATGAGTTCGATCGTAATGGTTCATGATGTAACTTTGTTTATTTTTCCAAATTTATAGTTTTTTAATGTGTTGATTTAATTCTTCTGCAGTTTTTCGGGATGTCCATTTGGTGAAGGATGCCACTTCTTGCACTATGTGCCTGGAGGCCTTAAAGCTGTGACTCAGATGCTTGGTAGCAACCCAGCCCTTCCAGCAGCTCCTAGGAATTCAATAGCTCCGCCATCTTTCCCTGATGGATCATCTTCCCCAGTTGTTAAGACTCGTCTATGCACCAAATACAACACTGCTGAAGGCTGCAAATTTGGTGACCAATGTCGTTTTGCGCATGGAGATTGGGAGCTTGGCAGGCCAGCAGCTCCATTGCATGAGGAGTCCCATGGTATGTTCCAGATGCATGGAAGGTATGGTAGTCGACCAGAGACCAATCCTGCTGGCCTTGGAGCAGCTGCCAGCTTTGGGTCCTCCGCGACTGCTAAGATTAGTGTAGATGCATCTCTTGCTGGACGTATTATTGGAAAAGGTGGTGTCAACTCAAAGCATATCTGTCGCGTGACTGGAGCCAAATTTTCCATTAGGGATAATGAGTCAGATCCTAACTTGAGGAACATAGAACTTGAAGGTACAATTGATCAGATTGAACAAGCCAGTCGAATGGTTCGTGAGCTTATTCAGAGCGTTACATCTGCAGCACCCCCGATGAAGAACACCAGCTCCTCGGTAACAAGTAACTACAAAACAAAAATTTGTGAGAACTTCACCAAGAGTACATGCACTTTTGGAGAAAAGTGCCACTTTGCACATGGAGCAGAAGAATTGCGCAAGTCAGGTCCGTGAGCTTTGCTGTATTTTACTGTTAGGGAGCATACCCCCCCTGTGGCACTGTTATCTCTTTTACTTTGGGTTTGTGAAAACAGTAGATAAGGTGTTTTTGCCATTAGAATATCTCGGATTTGAGGCATTTTATTTGTTGAGATTGTTAATGTGCTCGATATCTCTCTTGGGTTCGTTATTTTTCATGTTTGCTGTTCCTTTGATCATAACCTATCTACTACTGTCGATATGGATTTTAAAGATTTAGTGGGAACTTTGCCGATCTGGAACAAATATGTGATGTGTATGTGTTATTCTCTTGCTTATATCAACCCAGATTGCTGGAAAATTATCTCATCCGCTTTGTCATGTTTTAAAACCTATATTATACAGATGATTTTTTTGCTATTTACTACGTTTATTGGAACAGATGAGAAAGCATACGTCTGATCGATTCGTGAAAGTCTTAATGCCAGAATCAGAATACATAATTATTTTTCTTACTAACTTTTTGTTGGCTTCATCAAAATACGTACTATTCATCCTGATTTTTCTCTTGAATTGGTAAAGCATTAAAATCCTAATTGGGTGTTTGTGAATCCTATTCTCTTAATCACATTTAATTGTCTATTTTGGACTTCATTTGTTCTTTGAGAAATAATAATTAATGGTGAGATTAAAATAGAAGAGAAGTGATTATGCTCTTCTGATACAAATATAGGCTTCTACAATTTATATATATATATATATATATATATAAAGATTCTGCAAAGATTGCTTGTATGTTATTATTTCAGATTTTTTAAAAGATAAAATATGTACTACTAGTTAAAAAGACTCAATGTAGCAATAAATTTGGTAAACGGTACAAAATAAGTTGAGTGGCTCCCAAAATACTATTCATCATTTTCGCGAATCTTTGCAGGCTTTAATTTGGTGTCTTCCGCGTTTTATTCAAATCCCCAATTGTAACATCACTTTTCCACCTCGGTACACAACTTTTTTTTTTTTAGATTTATAAAGATTAATGCGCGTTCACATCTTCTTAATCCATAATGGTTGAGGAAGGAAAACACTCTTTTTTTAAGGCTACTCTTCAGAAATAATGTCAATAGTATTCTAACATTTATATTTACATACAAATCAGGTAATTATAGCTAACCTACGAAATTGCATTAATAAAAAATAAATAACTTTTTAAACTAAAATAATTAGTGTACCGTCTATAACTTAGTAGTTACTATGACGGGGTTGATAATTAGGGTCACTTCAGCAAAGATAAATGAGTGAGAGAATGCCCTTAACTTTTAGTTTCAGATCTAAATTAGAAGAAAAATCTGCACTTTCCCTTTGTTTTATATTACTTTCTTTTATTCCATGTTGCACACCTTTTTCATAAAAAAATGATTCCTTTTATAATTAAAAATAATATAACTGTGGTACTTTCTCTATTTTAGTTTATGTTAAATCATTCAATTTGATTGCAATTTTTTAATATTTTTAAAAAGATTTATGATCTAAAATACGTTATTTGTGTAGCTATAAATTATTTCAGTTAGGATATAAGAATAATTTGAAAGTTAAGTTGTTTTCAATTTCAATTATAGAAATGTATATTTTAAAAATGTGTGCCTTTAAAATAGAGGATGTGAGAGTATTATTTTATTAATATATATACTTAAATGGAATGATATTAAATATTATTTGTTTTACATTATAAATTTCAAGATGATTCTCTCTCTTAATCATGGGTAATCCAGTCAAAGACCATGTAAAATGATACTCAAATCACTATAATAAATAAATAATATCAGCATAAGTATTTATAATCAAGCGTCTATATAATGTCTCTAGACATTAAAATTTTATGGGATTTTACAAGATGCGTTTAATTCGAGTTGGGACTCTACAAATTGTGTTCAATCCAAATAAGGATTCTTGGAGGCTACTCAACCCTAAATCCTAATTTATGCCTATATAAAGAATACTAAATTCTCTTAAAAGGCATGTCGGAAATTTCATAAAGAGATCAAGATCTCGAATACTCCACAAATTGATGGAATATTCATATAGAGATCAAATCTAAATCATCCTAGTTCGAGAGATACGCCACTATCTTAGGAGAGTAGAATCAAGGGATCAACAAAATTGTATCCGCTATCTTAATCAATAAAATTATGTTTCTTCATATTTCATATTTTATTTGTGTGGTTATTTATTTTCCATATGTTTAAAATTTGTTGCAAACAAAATTGGCATGCTCAGTGGGACCAAATCTGTCATTCATCTCTTCTCTCTTAAATCTAAAAATATGAAGCTGCAAAGGTGGAAGAATGAGTACTTCAAGCCTCGTCTTTGAGTTTCATAAGTCTACCCTCCGTCAAGCTTTGAAGCAGCGGGCATTTGTAGACATTAAAATTTTGTGGGACTCTACAAAATGCGTTCAATTTGAGTTGGGACTCTATAAATTGTGTTCAACTCAAATAAGGATTCTTGGAGGCTACTCAACCCTAAACCCTAATTTATGCCTATATAAAGAGTACTAAATTCTCTTAAAAGGCATCTCGGAAATTTCATAAAGAGATCAAAATCTCGAATACTCCACAAATTGATGAAATATTTATATAGAGATCAAATCTAAATCATCCTAGTTCGAGAAATACGTCACTAACGACCCTCGAATTATGTCAATCTTAGGAGAGTAGAATCAAGGGATCAACAGAATTGTATCCGCTATCTTAATCAATAAAATTATGTTTCTTTATATTTTATTTATATGATTATTTATTTTCCATATGTTTAAAATTTGTTGCAAACAATATCGTTAAAGTATTTTAACAATTCTGAATATAATCACATAAAGCTAAATATTTCTATGATAATAATTAGTGTCACTAAATGAAATTCTGTTGTCACTAAATATTTATTTTGTAAATATTGTCATGGACAATGTGAACATTGAAGTTTCAAGGTATTTTGGTAGAATTTACCAAGAAGTGATAAAACAACTAAAAATACATATAGGTCTACATAAACAAAGACTTTCAACTTGTTTATTTATTACTCAAAGTCAACAAAGACTTAAGGAAGATTAATAAATATAGGGTCTTCAATACAACTTGAACACAATTATTTTCTTCATACAATGTCTTCTATTTGTCCACAAAATTGGAAGAATGATGTTTTCTTGAGTTTTAGAGGTAAAGATACGCGTAAAACTTTTGTTGGTCATCTCAACTATGCTCTAAAACAAAAAGGAATTCATACATTCAAAGATGATGAAAGATTGGAAAGAGGAAAAACCATTTCACCTGAACTTGTTAAAGCTATTGAAGAATCAAGATTTGCTATTGTTGTATTCTCTAAGAATTATGCATCATCCACTTGGTGTTTAGATGAACTTGTGAAGATCATGGAATGTAAAAAAGAATTAGGACAAACTGTGATACCTATATTCTATGATGTAGATCCATCACATGTAACTAAACAAAGTGAAACTTTTGCTAAATCCTTTGCTATACATGAGGAAAATTTGAAAGATGATGTTGAGAAGGTGTTATGCTGGAGGGATGCATTTCGTCAAGCAGGCAAAATAGCTGGATATGATTTGCCAAATGGCTATGACGGGTAATAGTTATTATCTCAAAAAGTTACTTTTGTTGTTGAAAAGTATTTGATTTAGTTGAGATAATAACTGTTAATTAGTTGAATGACTATCTGAGATATCTGCTTAATCTTTTTCTTATTCATGTCAGTCAGTTATACCTTAACTCCAATAGTCATTCAGTAGCATTGGCTCAAACTCTGTATTTATGTAGTATATATATACAAATAATCTATTTTAGTACGCAGTAAATAAGAAGAATTGTAGTACAAAATTCATTAACTCAAAATCCTGGCTTCGCTCTTGCCAATAGTTAGGGCAGACTATGATTTTCAGTATTGAGGGGGATTCATCATTGTTATTAGGTATTTGATGAAATAGAAAAATATTCTGTAATTTGGAGATATGTTCTCAATCAACCATATAAAAATAAGTTATTGGGAAGGAAATTTAAAGGCTTAGTTCATCATTAACTAAATAAATAGCCTACAAGATATGTTTGAACAACAGAACTATTATTAAAATCATATGTTAATACTAAAAGTAGTTATACTATCCTTATGCAATCTAAAGGAGAGAAATAAAGGGTAGGGCTCAAAATAAAAATATGTTTTGTTGTGTGTTGGAATATAAGTTTTTCTCTCCTTATATGATTTTGGCCGATCCTTAATTCATTAGCTAGTTTTGTAGTTGAGTTAGGCCTAAGTTCCATAATTTTAACATTTGACTAAGATCCACCCCTCTCCTCTAATGTCTAATCCTCGATGTGTGAGGGGTTTTGAAGTCCGACATTTAGTTTTGGATATGAGCTTATGTGTCCTCTTATGGTGTTGATCAATTTTCACCTCATGAACTAGGTTTTGGGGTTAAGTTAGACGTCAAGTCTAATTTCTTAACAATATTGTCCTTTCTCAAGGGATATATTTTGTCATGATAATGCGCATTGTTTGTGAAGTCTCATTTCAAGTTGTTTTTGCAATTTCATGTACAGGTATGAATCTAATTGCATTCAGCATGTTGTTGAAGGCATACTGAGTAAATTATGTCAAGTTATTTCAACCATAGAAAATGATTTGGTGGGGATGGAATCTCGAGTGCAGGAAGTAAGTTCATTACTAAGGATGGAAACTCTCGATGTTCGTTTTATTGGAATTTGGGGGATGGGAGGCATTGGTAAGACAACAATTGCAAGAGCTGTGTTTGGCAAATATTGGGGCCAATTTGAAGGTGTTTGTTTTCTGGATAATGTTGTAGAAATGCAAAAGACACATGGACTGCAATATCTGCAAGGTGTTCTCCTCTCGAAAATCCTCAAAGTAAGTATAACTATAGCAAGTGTGTATGAAGGCATGAGAATCATAAAGGAGAGGCTACGCTCGATGAAAGTTTTGATCATTCTCGATGATGTAATTCAAAAGGACCAATTAGAAATGTTAGTTGGAGGGCGTGATTGGTTTGGTATCGGCAGTAGAATTTTGATTACAACAACAGATAAACATTTGTTACATAATCATGTGGTGGATGAAGTGTATTCAGTCAACTTGATGACTCGCGATGAAGCGATAGAGCTATTCAGCCTACACGCCTTTAAGCAAAGAATTCCAGATAAAGATTTTGAGGAGCTATTAAATCAAGTTGTACAGACTGCCGGTTTTCTCCCTTTAGCTCTGAAAATTCTAGGTTCGTCTCTCTGCGGGCTAGACAAGATTGTGTGGAAATGCACAGTGGACAGACTTAAGGATATGCCAGATGATGTTCTTGCTAAGCTTAAGATAAGTTTTGATGGGCTGAGTCCTTCTGATCAGAGACTATTTCTTGATATCGGATGCTTTTATAGAGGAAAACTGAGGAGTTCTGTAGGGGAAATGCTTGAGAGTTGTGATATTGGATCTACAATAAGAGTCTTGATTGAAAAGTCTCTCTTATTTGTCTCACCATATGACACAATCGAAATGCATGATTTGATACAAGAAATGGCCTGGCACATCGTGAGACAAGGCGACACAAGAAGGAGCAGAATATGGCTTCCCGAGGACATCGAGGATTTGTTTACTGGAAATTTGGTAAGATATGTCATTACCTCATGCATATGAACTGTATGGAACTCATGTCAATCTACTTGCAAGTTTTAATAGAATTTTCGGCTATGGATATGATTTCAGGATATAGTGTTCTTTAAAGGTTATTCTTTTGTTTCCTTTTTTTAGGAGGCAGAAGCTGTGGAGGGCCTATCGATCCCAAGGGATTACGTACGAAAACGGGATATATCATGTTACAACATAAATGAAACATTCAGGAAAATGAAAAGATTAAGGGTGCTTGAAGTAAGAGCAACAAATTTCTGCTCTATTGATCCGATCACTCATCTTCCTAGCAGCATAAGGTGGCTTGATTGGGAAGGTTGCCCTTTAAATTCATTGCCACAGAGTTTTGAACCTTCAAAGCTTCTTCGTCTCGATATACTTGAAAGTACTACACTCCAAGCGCTCTGGTCAATTTCAAAGGTACGATTGTTACTATAGCTTTCCTTTGAGTTTTTCACTCTTAGTCAATCTACTTATGAGAGAAGAACAACTTTTCATCATTTAATTAGGATACCACACTTCTAAGTTTAATTTATCATTCGTATATTGTTCTTTATGACATGACCCTATCATTTAGTAGTATTTAGTAGTCGTGTGGTTGCTTTTTCGCTGTCATATTTTCTTGCAACCTGCTTAGATAACATTTCTTTTGAGCCGAGAGTATATCAGAAAACAACCTCCCTACCCCATAGAGATAGCAGTTAGGTCTCTGTACATCTTACCTTCCCCAGGCCCCATATGTAGGACCACACAAGATATGTTGTTATTGTGTATCGTTCTCTATGAGTGGTAGAGGTGTCTTATCATATTCGCTAACATTTTACCATTCTAAATAGGGATTGGACAAACTTAAGACTTTGTACCTCAGCTACTGTGAGAAGTTGGAAGAAGTTCCAAGCTTCGATATGATGCCAAATTTAGAGAGAGTAAAGCTAGAGGGATGTAACAGTTTGAGAGAAGTCAGCCCATCTTTTGGAGTTCTCATGAAACTCACTTCAATGGAGCTAATTGATTGTCCGAGCCTCAAGAAAATTCCAAGTTGTATTGAGATGGGATCCCTTAAGAGTCTCAAACTTTCTTGTCTTCCAAAATTGAGGGAATTGCCAGAAACCAAGGGGATGCACCGTTTATTGACGTTAGAGCTGACTAACTGTCAATACCTTGAGAAGCTTCCAAATTTTGATCAGATGGAATCCCTTGAGACTCTCAAACTTTCTTGTCTTCCAAAAGTAACTATATTTCCGCCACCAGACGGAATGCACTGTTTACAGGACGTTGTTATCGAATATGTCCCGATAGTAGAGCTTCCAGCATCAATCGGGAATCTTCGTTCCCTCAAACAACTTAGATTAAGTCATTGTAAAGATCTAGTAAGCATTCCAAACAGCTTTTGTTGTCTGAAGAATCTAAGAGCCCTTCTTATCTACAATTGCAAAAGACTAATCTATTTGCCAGAAAAGATTGGTGACTTGAAACTGTTAAAGAAGCTAGTAGTATCTGGTACGTCAATTTCCCAGATACCAACTTCAGTTACAGATCTTGGTGAGCTAAGCTTCTTATCGTTTTCTCGTTGGTCTGGATACAGACAAGGTTCAACTTTTCTGTTCCCGCCTTCATCAGGTGTATCGTCGCTGTTGAGGGTGTTAAAGCTAAATAAAAACAGGCTATGTAGTGCAGAACATTTTCCAGATGTTGGAGGTTTATCTTCGTTGGCTCACCTGGATTTGACTAGAAGTGATGAGAGTACCAATCAAGTCTTTCATTACTTAGACATAACATTTTGTGAGAAGCTTGCATTGCCCGAACTTCCGCCATGTATAAAGGAGTTATATGCATGTGATCCTCTAATCTTGAAAAGCATCCCTGATTTCCTTACCAAATATTCAGATCTCTATTCAGTGTCATTCACTCGCCATATCGAGAACAAAGGTGAACTGACTGATATATTGCTTTTTGTCCTCCGCGTGATTAGTGTGGCATCTCAGGTATCACCTCTCTCTCGTGATTTTTCTACTTATCCAATTATGTTTATGTTGGAGCTTATACCGGTTTCTTTCTTGTAGTGTGAGAAAAGGCCGCCCTTGAGCCTTTTCTTCCCTGGAGATATAAAATGGAAATGGTTCACTTATTATCGGAAAGAACAAACGAAAAGATTCTCCACTCAACTTGATCCACGTTGGTACGAAAGTAAATTCATCAAAGGATTTGTTTTATGCTTTCGTGTACCATCGGTGATTGGTCAGAACCAGAAATGTTCAAATGATAAATCACAACGAGGAAGTAGTCGTAGGTTCGGATGCACTAAGGTTACTGCCAAGTTAGTGCAAAGATATAACAGGCAAGAACATGATGTACTCCAGAAAAAATGTCTGATTGTTGCTCGCCAAACGTTTTGCTCTCATGGTAGTAAATACTCCATTTGTTTTAACTACATACCTTTTGTAGTATGTGACAAAGCGAAGAAGCTGCTAAATGAGTATTGCTTCTTCGAGGCATCGTTAGAACCAGACATTGCAACAAAATGGGGACTTCTTCTGGTGTATGAGAAGAAAATTCAACAGATAGATCAATCAACCATCGCGGTCCAATGTGATGTTGATTCTCGGAATTCTGATCTGTTTAGAGAATGTAATGATGACCAAGGCCACAGAAAAGAGGATGTTTCTGTTAAGAGAAGACGTCTTGATCTTCGTCAAGTGATGAAACATTCGTGCTCCACCAGTATAGTTCCTGATCAACAAATGGAAACACCAAGCTCTTCTGCAGCACAAAGCTTCCAGCATAGGGAAGAGTCATGCTCTTCAGGACAGCCCCAAACTACACAGATCCCTCAAGCTGATGATCCGCGAGTTGATGAAGCAATAGATGAGGCTACATTATGCGTGGTAGTTGACCAGCCTGACGTTTTTGATGTCTCTCCAGATGAGCACAAAGATAATTCAATGACAACTGGTTCTGGCTGCTCTGAAGTATCCCAACAATTGGAGACACAATGCACTTCTGGACAATCTCAAACTCTCCGGCTCTTCCCCGATCATTCATGACAGAAATATCGATGGACCTCTTGGTTTGCATCCCAACAATTGGAGACACAATGCACTTCTGGACAATCCCAAACTCTCTGGCTCTTCCCCGATCATTCATGACTTAGAAATATCGATGGACCTCTTGGTTTGCATCCCAACAATTGGAGACACAATGCACTTCTGGACAATCTCAAACTCTCCGGCTCTTCCCCGATCTTTCATGACTTAGAATTATCGATGGACCTCTCAGTTTGCTGGCCCAAAGGCAACAAATGGCAGGATGTTCAAGGTTGGGGTGAAGCTTTTGGTGAAATCTTATGTTTTTCTGCATTCTGGTTAGGTGTGTCCATCTCCTCTTCTTCTGTTTTATCCTCATGCTACTTTTAAGGGTTGTTTGGTAGGATGTACAAGACAAGTACTGAATACGGTGTATTAGTAATGCTTGCATTAGTAGTGCTGATATTAGTCATGCTGAGATTATTTCTTATGGAGTGTTTGCTTTGATGTATTAAAAATAACATACATTGCATAACTTTTAACTTTTCAAATGTGTTAACAATAAATATGATGGAAATGAGTTGTAATACTTGCATGTTGAACACATTCTTGAAAGTGTTGTAGTTACTATCCTCTTTCTATCTTTTTTTTTCACTTTTGTTACTTCTTTTGGACTGCTTTGGATGATTTCTCCTTGAGTCGAGTGTCTATAAAAAACAAGCTTTCTATTTCTGAGGTAGGGGTGAAGTTTATGTATACTCTACCCTCGTTGGACCCTACTTTGTGAGATTATACTGAGTATATTGTTATTCTTGTAATCTAGTTTGCCTTCATGTTTTTGAACGTCAAGTTCAATATACAAGTCGACTTATATATTCTTTCTAAACTAGCACACTTTCAAATTATTTTTTCAACCACTAAAAAAAAACGTTAGCCATTAATTAAACTAAACTAATCTTTATTTTGACTTTCCTATGATCTTAGTGGCTAAGCATGAAGTTGTTACATTAATCTCAAGAAGGATGCTACTTTGCTACCAACTCAACTATGCAGCACAAGTCTTAGCTCTATCCTTTTTTTCTTCCAAAAATCAAAATGAGAAAGCTTTGGAAATTTGGGGCAATTGCCTACTTGCATTTGCTTTGTAGTCAGCACTGTTGTTGCTGATTACTCTTACGACTATACTTCTCATTCACTATTTTACAACTCTAAGAAAGACTACAAATCACCATCCCCATACTACAAGAAACCAGAAAAACATGTTGAACATCCTCCATGCCATTACTATTACAAGACGCATGCTCCTTCAAACTACTACAAGTCACCTATTCTAGCAAAGTATTACAAGTCACATGCTCCTTCAAAACACTATTACAAGTCACCTATTGTAACAAAGTATTACAAGTCACCAACTCCTTCAAAAAAGTACTACAAGGCACCCGTGCCTTCAAAGAAGTAATACAAGTCACCTTTCCCTTTAAAACACTACTACAAATTACCAAAACCTACAAAGCACTACTACAATTCTCCATCACCTGCAAAGTACTACAAGTCGCCTGCTCCACCGACACACTACTACTACAAGTCCCCATCCCCATCAAAATATTACAAATCACATTCCCCTTCTAAATACTATAAATCACCATCACCTTTAAAATATTACAAGTCACTAGTTTACTACAAGTCTCCTCCTCCACCATCAACTTATATGAGAAATCTCCTTCTTACTACAAGTCCCCCCC
>NC_028637.1:19254571-19275742 GCF_001406875.1 Solanum pennellii | reverse complement strand
CCCCCCCCCCCCCCTCCACCATACAACAAAGAATCTACTCCTTCCTATAAATCTCCTCCTCCTCCACCATACTAAAAGAATCTACTCCTTCCTTTAAATCTCCTCCCCCAACACCATACTACGAAGAATCTACCCCTTCCTATAAATGACCTCCAACTCCCCCATACTACAAAGGATCTACCCCTTCCTATCTATAAATCCCCTCCCCCCTCATCATACTACAAATAATCTACACCTTCCTACAAATCCTCTCCACCTCCATCAGAATACAACCAACAACCATCTACAACTTACAACCCACCACCTCCACCAAAATCCTATGAACAATCACCATCATACTACTCACTTACACCACCCCCATCAGTCTACTAGAAATATTGTTCAAACCATTTCACTATTTCTTTCTCTTAAATCCTTTTTTTCCTCCATAGATCAACTGCTATTTTCTTTTGAGTGCTTCGCCAAAGGATTGATTTTTCTTTGTTATGTGAGCTTTTGTACTAATAATTATAATATGCATTATTTTTATATAATTAGATATTCAACATTCTGGCTCAATTTATCGACCTCCTTTTAATCAGAAGTGTTCTTCCCTTATAAATAAATGAAGTTAATTGCATTCTAAAGAACATATATGTTTCTAGTCAATGGTTCAATATAAGGATTCAATTAGAACGAATTATTGATTTTGATTTGCCAAACGATATTAAGTCATTTTTCTACTATACATTTTAATGAAAAGATCAGATGACAAATATCAAAAGACATAAAATATTAGATGGCTTATAAAATAATGTTAATAGTTCCTTGCCTCGCAAAAAGAGGTTGTTTCAAAATTAAAATTCATAGAATCTTCGCTCAGATTGTTATTGAATATGTTTGATGGTAGAGCTTCCGGCGTCAATCGAAATCTTCTTACTGTGTGTTTGGTATGAAGGAAAATATTTTTCATATTTGATTAGTGAGTGGAAAATTTTTGCTATAAAATCTTTTCTTGAAAAATAAGTTGGTTTGTAACTTATTTTGTCATGCTTGGTTGGTGAGTGAAAAATATTTTCTTGTGTTTAGTTGGTGAATGCAAAATATTTTCCAAAAACTACCTATTTTTGGCTAGAGAGTATAAGATACTTTCTAAGAAAAAAAATTGACCCAAAAATCAACTCCGTCAACCGATCAAAGATTCGACCCTACACCAGAATTGGGATACAACTTCGAGATCTAACTCTAAGATCGATCTGGACCTTACCCTAAATTCTGATCCGGAATTCAACATTCAAACTTGGACTCACACCAACCAATTTTTAAGGGCTTTATAATCTTTTTCTCTAATGGAATTATGCCTAAACAAGGTCGTTTTTATCCTAATCCTAGACCCTCTATAAGTCTTTTAAGCCTAAAAGCTAATTGTTCTAAATCATTCTTCAAATTCCCCCAAAACCCTCCAAGTTCTTTCCCTAAAATTTCTCTCTAAAGATTGTAGAAGAGTCCAGGATTTAAAGATCAAGTCTCAAAGTTCACCATTGATTGTGGCATTTTGACATAAAGGTATGATAGTATTCACATGTGGAGTCCTTTCCCCCACAAGGTTCCTAATTCTCGAATTTTACAATTAGAATATCCAATTAAAGTTAATATTTTATTTAATATCGTTAGTTCTTTTCAATTATGATCAATTTGACTGTTTTATATCTTCTTATGCATATCCATGAATTGTAATAATTACATGATTCTAAGTTGAATTCGCGTGAAACCATGAATGATCCATGATTTCTTAACTATGATCACATGATGAAGCTTACGCACTATTAAAGATGAATTTATGAAGATATGGATATTTGTTTATGAAATTGATATACATGATTTAAGGTTGCTTTGAGGGTAAAACATTGATGTTGTTGTTGTTATTGTTTTAATGAAAGAATATCTCTCATGCTACTCAAAACATGATTGTGAAAGGGTTTTATCACAAAAAGGATTCATAAGGTTGAAAATTTTTCTCATCTAAGTTGAATCGAGATTAAGGAGTTACTCTAATAAACTCTAGCTTGGGTTGACTACTTACTTGTTCACTTCCATGGATAATAAGACAAGTTAAGATTAATAACCATTTTGTGAGATTTAGTCTTAGCAGCGAATTGACAAGCACGATTACCCATGTCCCATAACTATGTGTCACCATAGATTTGTCTTAGATAGACATTAACTAGTAGATCCACTTCAGCTCAAGTTTATGGTTCTTACCTTGTCATGTAAAGACATCTCATTTTGGTGTAGGATAGACATCGAATTTCCATGTTATAAATAACATGGTCTACGTCGATTAAAGGCAAACTTTCCACAATAATGAACTAAGATTACTTTCCAAAGTATCTCACGAGTTTTTTCATAAGATGTTCAGCTTGCATTGATGATGATTATAACTTATGTTTTCTAACATGTTATTTTAAACATCCAACAGTCTCATATTCATAAATGTAGTACGCTTCACTTTTATGAACAAGACTCCACATTCTAAACCTTGTGCTTTGATTACCAGGTTTGTTACGACCCAAGGGCACCCCTTAGATGTAACATGGTGTACTTGACCCCGAAGGGGTCTCATTAGAGCTATCAATATGGGCTAGACCGTTAAGCCGACCTGGCCTAACCCGAGATTTAATAGGGTTGGGCTAAGATTTTTAGAGCCCATTTAAGAAAAGTACTTTTAGCCTGGCCTGAATAAGTCTGCTGATTTGTGGGGCTTGAAAAATATACATAGGGTCGGCCCATGGGCCGGTAAAAATTAATTAAAAAATATAATATAATATTAAAATTTAAAATTAAAGAGAGTTCAAACTCAAAACAATTAGGTTAATATTTCTATTTAGTTATTTATACTTTTACTTGAAAAAGAAAATTAACAAATATTATAAAGATAATTTTATTTGTGAATTTGAAGTAGTAACATTAACATCATGTAATATTCTTTTGTTGATATTTATGATGATATTTTTAAATTATAATTTATAATTTATAATTTAATTTCATAATTATAAAAAACATCGTGGGCTGGTTCGGCAAGCCTGTAGTTCACTTACTTGTGGGTGGGGCCGACCGTTTTCTGGCCCACACAAAAAATGAGCTAGCCCGGTCTGATCTGTAAAATGTCAAAGCATGTATGAGTTAGCCCGGATAGGATGGGCTAGCCTATATTGACAGCTCTAGACTGTCTCATACAAGCCCTTAGCATATCATAACAAATAATATAGAAATGTAAGGAAAAAATTAAAACTTATTTAAAACCATACAATCGAAAACATTTTCATAAGCAAGCGGAAGTCTCTACTACACTTTTGTCTCAAACCATCTATTAAAATCTTGAGTAAAACTCTTGGGACGCAGCCCATACAAAGTCTAAAACATAAAGAAATGACATAAAGGAAATGATAGGCTTGTCCACAAAGCTATGAGGATTCACCAATTCTTCAACTTTTCTTGATTCTTAGAATCCTAGCCTTCAAAAGAACTCAATCTCCGAAACCCTACATTTGATTAGAATGTAGGCAAAGTATGCGTTAGTACAATATGTATCAAGTATGATATCTATCATAATTATAAGAGCATAAGACAAGGGTTAGTCAATATAAGAAAAAAACCAACTTCATATGGAATACTTCATGTAACATCAACAATAAGCAAAGTCTCCGACATAAACCTCATATACACATCATTTGACTCCTAGTCATCTATATCATATTCTAAAGTAACCTCAAAATCATACATGTGTAATGCACGAATAACATTCCATTATACTACCCAAGTCAAGTATCCCTTTTTGGTCATTTTAATCATAGTCTATATACATGGTCTAACTCTTTAAGCTTTTCTGCCGAAAGGGCATCATACTTCTAAGTAACCTCAAAGCACACTTGTGCAATGCATGAAAGACATCCATACTACCCTTCACACTAAGCATAACCTTGAAGTAATCCTAGTCATATTTACCCTACTTTGGTCTCACTATTGCATTACTTTCATAGCTAAGGGAATCTCTCACCTTTACTCAACTATATCAAGGAAGGCACTTATGGCACAATCCTATCTAAAATCTCTTCTTTTATAACCCTAAGTTATACTTGTGCAATGCATGAGTAGCACCCCATAATACTACTCATGCTAAGTACCACTTTTAGGTACTCATACTAATACTTCTTTATTTGGAACCTAGTTCCTCTATTGAACTTAAGAACACTATAAGGTACTCTAAGCACATCTTAGTTCATCTCTCTTTAAACCTTTGAACACTATGAGTGTCATAACCTGAAATCATACCCTAGAAGTTAGGGTACAATCTTGGATTGTAACCGGCGTCGTCGAACTTTCGGAGTTCTTAAACCAGCCTCTTTCATATCATTCATTGCATATACATAGTGAAAAGTAGTGCGGATTTAAAACTTTTCACAAAATATAATATAGTCTTCAAAATCTCTTTCATATAAAAGTAATAGGAAATACTAAGTTTCAATCTCATCATCTTAAGACACAAGAATACTTGGGTTAATACGAATATAGAAATACTTAGTCTATTATAATACTTTGAATGAAAACATAAAAGACACATATATGCCCTCGAGTCAAGTGAGGACATACTTCAACTTCTCTTGAACGATCTTCTAAGTCCAATCTTCACTTCTCAAAGCTCCTCACCTACCAAGAACTATATAGATAGAAGTATGGAGTTAGTACAACCACATGTACTAAGTATGGCTATATGCATAAAAATCATGAAAACGGACTTTATTGGAAATATGCATCTTTTTATTTTTTTTCAAAACATATTTAATCAAGATAACATCATAAATAAATTTAGAAACACATAAGATACTTCTAGAATGTGATTTCCTCACTTAAAGTCATCCTAAGATTCACTTAAGTCACACAAAGAGAGACCGCCCATACACCCTCTCTAGATGTGCCTAAACGACCCTTAGGATTACCTATAATGAGTCACATACATACTTACAAAGCAATCATAAACATCAAGGTAAGATTCTTCTACCAAAGGTGAATTCTAAGTCTCACTTGAGTGAGTTGTGGAGCGACCGCCCATACAATCCCTTCACATACTTAAGAGATCCTATAGACTCCCTAAGATAGAATCATGCTGACATAATACACCAACACATATATGATATGACATGCTCTTCCCAAAGGCTATCAAAAGACCTACTTAAGTAAATCAAGAAGATAACGTCCATAGTTACCTCTTCAAGATTACCTAAATATTCCTTAAGACTACCTAAGGCTTAGATCATGTCCACAAAATCAACCAACTTCCCTAACTAGAGTCGTCCTCAAGACTTCCAAAGATAAGACATGAAGAGATCATCCCTTATGCCCTCTTCACACTTTAGCTAAGGAATCCTTAAGTCACTTTAGATTAGGTACTCATTTATTTACATACTCCTTAACATAAACCATTAGTTCATTAAGACTCATACATCACATAAAGGACATTCAAGTAATGGTCTTGGACAAGACCTAGGTTCTCCACGTAACACCTTCAAAGTCTATTGTGCAATGTCTAGATAGTGTCCCATACCACCACCTAAACTCCATAAACTCCTCAAATGCTAATAGTTATTCCATATGATGAGAATAGTCAATAACCGACGTAGACCATGATAGCAAGACATGGGATCCGGAGTTCTATCCTACTCCGATAAGGTTGTTCTACTTGCCAATGGTAGAACTTAGACACATCCCATGTAGGCACATTGTTAAGGAATATGAAGGGCATACTTTGTATTCTAGTCTCATACTTAACTAGAACTATTTCCCTTACCATACTCACTCGGTGCTAGCCTTCGTTTTCATAGAGTAATTCATACATTGGGTTCACATAAAAGAGTTCCATATCAAGTTCATTAACCCAATCACATTTACCCTACCAAGAAAGGTCCACCAGGACTACCTCACAATGGCGACAAGAAGCTCATGATGACTTTCCTAAGGATTAATATGATGTCGTTCCAGCCAAGTAACCTTAAGTCCATCATTCCTTTACTTTGAAGGATACCATTACGGCTTACGCTTCAAAAATCATAGCCTTACCCTTAAGTCAAGGTTTTCACATAATAGACTCTCATATCATCATTTAAAGTCACATGTCATTCATACATTCAAGACTAAGATTTCTAACACCCTAAATCAATACATCACATATTCATAATTATATATACATCAAGCAAGAGATACAAGTCAACCAAGACAAGATACCACATACTTCACTTTTAACATATAATACAAGTCATTCTAGAAACACCTCTATAACAACCTAACATCTTCAATTCATCATATATATAATAATAATATTATTAATATACTCCACATAGACTCATAAGTCAATTAAGAATAACCAATACTTAACCTAATACTATACTCATAATGTCAAGTCAAAGTCTAACATGATCACTTAAGGCAACATAACTAGAAGAATACATATATGAGTATATAACATCACATGTAGATACATAATGTCATGCTTCACATAATCAAACTACACAAATAGCTACATAACTTCAAGTAGTTGCCAATAAGGTTATGCTCATAATATTGCATAAAGTAACACCGACAAGGCCACGTCAATTACAAGTAAAACACATAACACCGTCACCATAAGTGGACCATACCAATCACAACAGAATCGAAGTATAATTAATATCAAATTAAAGAAATCCGGGCAGCATACCTTCATTCCCATATTCACACTTCAATTCAATGCTAAATCGTCCAATTCAATATCACAAGGCCCTTACCGAAGGCCATAACCAACAATTCAAGCAATAATCATAATATCCAATGAAATCTCTATCAATTCAATCTAGGTTTAACAATCTAGGATCAATTACATAACAATTGAATACAATTCTTATATCATTAGAAAGTCCATAAGAAACTACATAACAATTCATCAATATTAGCTTAATATCAAGTAACCCAATAAGTAGTCAAAACTAGGGTTCATCAATTTACATGGGTTCATAGGTAATTTATGTTAAAATAATCAATACAATATCAATTAGATAATAATTCAATGTTTATAAATCATTTATGCAAGAACCCATGGTAGAATCATGAAATTGGACAATTCACTTTAGAAAACTTTGAAAAACATGTTGAGAGTTGGGCTCCTTGATGAAACGAGTGTCAAGGATCAAAAGTCATACCTAAAGGATGATAATTCTTCACTTTGATGAAGAATTTTGGCACAAAAACCCCTCACCAAGATGCCTCTTCAAGTTGGACTTCAATGGAGGTTTTGGGATATTTTCTAAGTGTTTGGGGTTTATGATTTTGAAGAATGAAATCTTCCATGTGATTACCCTTTATATACTTAATTAATATACCCAAATTAACCCTTAAATAACCTTCCATGAATTATTTTAGAAGTGGGGTGAATTTGTAGTGGACAGCAGCCTGCGCAGGAACACAGGTGTGTGTGACGCCTGCCCTTGACGGGGCGTCACAGCCACGACAAGGTGTCACAGCCCTCTGTCGTTTGGCTACAGTGGCTGGACAAGCTCCTTTCTCTCCCATGTTTAAGTATCCATTGATGACACCATTTGACGGGGAGTCAACAGGCCTACGAGTCGTCGACTGCTCTGTCGTTTGGGGTCTGCCTGGGACTGCCATGCCAACAGTTTTGGGTCCTTCCTCAAGGACCCTTTGGTGGTCCTTGGGGATAATTTCCCAAACGTTTCCAACCCAAATATGATCGTCTATGATTTTAACACCTCTCACATGAATTTAATCCAAAACGAACACGTAAAACTCGACGAAACTCGCCTAGACGTACAAGGTCAACTCAAGACATATCTTTCGAACACCTTGGACGTTCATAGTCGTTTGACCTCCAAACTTCACGAAACTTTAACCACTGCCTATGCTTGATATATTAAATCTATTAAGAACCTTAAAACACCATGAAACACACATAAACACATAGAACCATATTTTAGACATTTAGGTGACTTAGTCGTCAAACGTCGTAGTCGTCCCTTGACGTTTGACTTCCAACACCTCTAATACTTTAGCTACTGCCTATATACTATATTTTAGACATATTTAGGACATTAGAACATCAATACCAACATGTTAGTCTCTATTTAACCTAGGTCATCTTCGGGGTCTTACAATGAGGTAGTCTCTTAAGCACATCTAAGTTCACTATTTACATGGATCCTATGAGATACTTACTTATGCATGTCTAAATCCATTTATACTTGAACACTATGAGATACTCCCGTAAGTATGTCTAAGTTCCTTATTCACATGGACCCTATGAGATACTATCTTAAGCATGTCTAAGTCTTTTGCACTCTTGAACACTATGAATTACTTTATTAAGTAAGTCTTAGTTCCTAACTTTGGAAAAACTCACACTCTACTACGTAACAGTTCCCTCTTTAACTTGGATATTCCTCACATCAACTAGGTGTGGATCTTTTTTCTACTTGGAGCCCAGACCCTATCTTGTGTGACACTCCATCTCATTGTCTATTCACTTGGAGCGAAGCATACACCCCAAGGTTTACTTGTTAAGCCTTGCTTGACACTCATGTCTCATGGAAGGAAGTCCTTGACAATCAATTCATGTTCAAGTGATTTTATCACTTTCATCTATCAAGTATTTATGGGGTAGCTTAGGTGAGTATAGAACTTTCACCACAATTCTAGCTATTAGACTTATCTTCTTATTTAGACAGTACTTTCAAAGCTGTAACATGAATAGTTAATCACAATAACTTCACCCTGAAGCCCTAGCTATTATGATCACAAGTCTTACTCTCAAGGTTTCTTTCTTAATCTCTTCTTTATATCTAGATTTCAAGGTATTTTGATAACATATTTTATTACTAGGTGATTCTAGTCACAGTTGATCATAAAGGTTCAAATTCAACTTTACATGCCAAGATTAATCATATACAATAGAGTCTAGTTTAATTCATGATTATATGATCCTAACTTTGATCAATTACTACACATGTCATTGATTTAGGAAGATCACTTATGAACCTTCAATTTCACCTCTAATGGCATCAATCATATTCATCAACTTAGACTAGGGTTTACCATAGAAATCACATGAATTCATCATAATATCATAAATTCAATGCTAATACAATCATAAGTAGGAAATCAACTAGATTGGAATTATACCCAAAACTTACCCACGATGTAAGAACAAGTCCAGCTAAAATTGAATTTTTGACTTCATAATTGGGGGAAACTAAGGGGCTCTATGGGTGGAAGAACCCATGGATAAATAAAGTACACATACCTTGATTCAAATCCCTAAAGGCTCCTCCTCCTCTAGAGAGAAAATATTTGGAGAGTCATATGGGGTCTTAGGGTGTTAGATGAATGAGTTAATGACTTAGTTTTAGGGGTCTCTGTGGTTAATCAACTAACCGACCTCCCTTAACCCCTAAGTAAAACAATCTTATCAAGTTCCACAACATTTGAAGCTTGGAAATTAATTTCTTAAAAAGATTAACAATATTGTTTGATAGTTGAAAGATCATTTGAGATGTAATTTTGAGGAAAATCTACAATAAATATCATTATTTTTATTAACGTTGGAAAAATAATAATTTGGTTCCATCGTTGATATTTTTATAAATTATAGATGTAGTAAAGTAAATTGGTGTGTTTAATATCATTAAAATTATGTAAAAACTTTAGTACACTAATAACACAAAGTTTGTATTCTTTTCTTCCCTTACATGCACATGATTATTTGGGTAATTATATCATGGATTAGTGACATTTTATTGAGCATAATTTATGAGGTACTTGAAATTGAAATAGTTACATAGTTTCGTTTTTATTACGTGATTATAAGTAGAAGTAGAAGAAATAATGTTGGACAAAAATATAAATTAAGATCGCCTGACAAAGAAATTCTAAGGCCATTTATTTCAATATTGAACAAAAAATAAATAGAACAAACGTACATAATCTTTCATTTTAAAAAATAAAATTATCTCATGATACTAAATTTAATTATTTTGAATTCACACTGCGTAGCGCTCCATTTGGGGAAACCCACTCCTTATTAAAAAAAATCATATTCAAAACTTAAATTCAAAATCTCTTATTAAGAAAAAAAGTAGAATCATCCAGTACACCACATTTATCGATCAATTTTTTCATCAACAGGTGTATCTATTTTCTCTGGACATCTTTTACAAATTGTCAGATAAACAAGAAGTTAAGTTTGTATATATCATCCCTTTCCAAGGGGGAGGGCCGAAGGAGGGGGGGGGGGTTGAGAAGAGAAAGAAAGATATTGCTTAAGTTGTGTATTATCTATGTATAAAAATATTTTATCCGTTTAATTTTACCTGTTAATATTTAATTTGATATATTTATTGAAAAATAATTATTAATATATGTGTTTCACCGTACTATACTTAAATTATGTTTAATTAGTATTAAGTATTGATTTTTCTGGGGAGAATAGTACTTAATAATAACAATAAAACATGAAAAAAATAATCATCTTTTTTTTATATGTCTAAAATTGACAAATAAAATAAAAATTTATTTTTAAAAATAAANACATATAGAGGCGGCTCTAAAGGGGTTAGCATCTACAGAAAGTCATTGATAAAGTCAAAGAAAAATCACAATCCACACAACTATTTAAACTAATCTACACAAAATTTATTTATTAAAATAAAATTTAAGGTATTTATTTGATTTTAACTTTAAAACATTAGTAAAATGTTATAAGTTATACATAATTTACAGTGAAAAAGAAAAAAAAACATTATGATTAGTGTCTTGAATTAAAAGTGAGATGAAGAACCCAATTCAGCTGTAAAGGTAATTAGGGGAAAATTATTTAAGTAGCAATTATTGAGATCAAATTACATGTGCACCCTATATGGTATTTTGTGCCTGCCTCATGTTCATGTGCATCTTTATTTTATTTTAATTTTTACTTGAACTTTTCCCTTTCTAGTTATAAATATTATAATATAATATAAAAATATGTATATACCATATGTTTGTGTTCAACATGTAACACCTTAGCACATGCAATGACATTTTATTCCCTCTTTTTGTTCTCTCATTTTTATTTAGAAAATAAACGGTATTACTCGCTCTATCTCATTTTATGTAATATTATTTAATTTAATATGATACCTAAGAATTTTTTTAAAAAAATTGTGCTCTGAACAATTTTAAATATTTATAGTGTTCAACATCTAACACCTTAGCACATGCAATGACATTTTATTCCCTCTTTTTGTTCTCTCATTTTTATTTGAAAAATAAAAGGTATTATTCACTCTATCTCATTTTATGTGATATTATTTAATTTAATACGATACTTAAGAAAAAAGATTTAAAAAATATGCTCTGAACACTTTTAAATATTTATAGATAAAAATTATTTTTATTAACAGTAAAAAAGAAAATTGTAAAATTAATTAATTATTTTTAATTATAGTAATGTGGCCATTTATTAGCCAAATTGAAAAGAAAAAAAAACAGTACCTCATAAAAAGCACTCCATCCTTGGGCAACAAGCTAAACAATCTCAAGAGGAAACTAAGTAAATATCTTATAAAAACAAAATAATTACAAATTAAATATATACCATTTTATATTTATACCATACTAAATAATTACAGTAGATACTTCTTAAACTAATTTTTACTTAATTAATACTAAATCGGTATCATATAGTGTATTGATATTATTAAGATTGATTATTTTTTTTAATTGACACTAAATTAGTGATACTAAATCAGTATTATATAGTGCATGTATTGATATTATTAAGATTGATTATTTTTCTTAATTGACACTAAATTAGTATATATATCTCCTGTATCAGTATAATTAAAACTTCTTGTTCATAAATTAGTCATTAGTCAATATACATATATTTTAATAGCATTATTGATCAATGAGTAATTTTTGAACAAAAAAACTTAATGATACCACAACAATATACATATATTTTTATAGTATTATTGACCAATGAGTAATTTTTGAACAAAAAACATTAATGATACCACAACAATACACATATATTCGTATATTATCATTGACTAATGAGTAATTTCTGAAGAAACCTTAATGATACCAATACTATACATATGTCTTAAAGTGGATAAAGATACGATCAAGTATAATTAGATCAATTAATGTTCAATGGTCTTATAGATTCATGTCATGTGTACTATATAATAATTTATGGTTAAGATCCATATAAATTATGTACTCATTAATTTTAATAATAAAAACAACAAATCTGTCAACTTTTTTATTATTTAAAACTATCAAATAAAACAATTCTGTGTACCCAAGCTAATATTTTTTTGAAAAATAATTAAGATTGACGGGAATATGCAAACTTTCTGACTTTTTACCCGACAAACTTGTTCAGGAATAATTTCACACATGCTTTCTCCAAATTCTGAAGTAATATAAAAAAATATAGCAAATTTAAAAATATAACTGAGTTCTAAATAATAATTTAAGTAAAGAACATGATAATACATTTTTAAAAAGATTTCTTAATTGGAGGTTTTCAAAAAATTATAAAATATATTTATTCAGATTTTTCAAAAATGTCAGATTCTTTAAATTTAGTATAATACAAAAATCTAATATATTACGAAGTTTGACAGGTAAAAAAGTCGAAAAGTCCACATATTTTCGTCAAACTTATTTTTTTCATGAAAATATTAGTTAGGGTACACTTAATTATTTTATTTGATAGTATTAAAAATAAAATAATTGACGCTTTTGTTGTTTTTAATTTCAAGATGAATATATAATTTAAATCAAACTAAACCATGAATTATTATACAGTACACATGACATGAATCTATAAGGTCATTAAACATTACTTGACCTAATCATACTTGATCAGATTTTGTCCGTCTTAATATTATCAATATAATATATGATACTAATTTAATATCAACTAAGTGAAAATTATCAGCCTTAATAAATGAGACCACAGGGGTATATACTGTAATTTTTATTTTTATTTTTAGAAAATAGATATTTCTTGAATTACTTTGCATTGAAATATGAACATGTAATTATTTTAAATTTCGGAACCCATTTATGTAGTTTTTACTAATCTTAAATATGTTTAAAAATTGAAAACATGTTAAGTGCTGCGTATTATGTATAAATATAAAAATCAATGTTACTTCTTCCATCCCCAATAACTTATTGAGTTCAAAGTCAAATTTAATGACTTATTACTACATATTATATTAAATATGTTTTAAACTAACTTTCCTTGCAAATTTCATAAGAAAATTCGCTTAAAGGTTCAATGTAAAGGTTAAACTTCAAATAAATAATAAATAAATTTTAAATAGTTCCTATAAGAACTTCTGGCTGAATTAATGGGAGTTAGTTATCAAAAGCAGCAGAATAGAATTGGAAAAACAGTCATTTCAGATAGAAAACAACTATTGCATACTTGGTATATAAAGAGTGCACCAAAAATTAAATATATAAGTTCTTTGTTCATATTCCCTCATTAATTTATTTAAGATTAAGAACAAGATCCAATATTTATATAGCACAATTGTTTACCATTTTTGCTCAACATGGTATAATCTGGACTTAATGTAATGAAAGAAAAAATAAATTAAGGTAACATAATTTAAAAATACATATAAATGGATAAATACCATTTTTCTAGCTACGGATTAGTTGTTATAGACAAAGAAATAATATACACTTACATGAGAGAAAAAAAGAGAAAAATTACAAAATTGTGAGAAAGAGCAATAATTCATTGAAGCATCTCCCTTTTTACTTACCTCAAAATTCGCAAAATAAGCAAAACTAGACAAAAAAAAAGATAAGCACATTCAACTTACATGAAGAAGAAAAAAAAACATGTACAATCCAGTCCGGGCCACAAATAACGTAGCTTCCTAGCTCCGCCCTTGGTTAATTACCAACTCAACAAATATATTTTAGGGAAATTCTTTATGGGGATTGGTAATCACTGATAAAAGATCGAGCAAGCTGATATCAGATTCAAAGATTTGCTATGAAGAATATACAGTCATTCGATTTGAATACATCGTGATTAAATTATTTAAGATATTCATAAAATTAATTAACGATTCGTGATTGGATCACCCTTCCCTTGCTACGTACCTTTTATACTTATGGACTCACGAATTTCCACTTATGTACAATAGCAGATCCAGAATTTAACTCACATCCAACTATTCAAAATGTAATGTGATCCACTTCTTGGACCAAAAATATAAAAACATAGGTCTTGATATTAACCTTGACATTGAGGTCCTTGACCATGGACGAAGCCATCTTAGGCGAAGGATGATCCAGTGCAAACCTTTCGCCAGGAAATGTTAAATTTAGTAAATATAAATGTATATTTACTTTTGCACACGCTTACCACACTTTGAGAAGGAAATTTGCACATCCTTCGTCAGATTCCTAGCTCCCATTTGTCCGTCATGGATGCAAATTATTTTGGATAGGATTCCAAGAACTTGGGGGTTTACTCCTTAAACTATTTCTAACAGCTTTCTCAGGTGCTACCATAATCGATTCATTCACTTTACTAGGATTAACAGAAAGTGATGTGAAAGAATCAATTAATAATCTTCTTGATTGTATATTAGGAGGAAATGATCTACCAAAAATCATCAACAATTGGGACAAAAACAAGAACAAAAGAAGAAATATGGTTCTATAATTATTTCTCATTGTTACTATTTTGAGAGAGATGATGGATCATTAATGATGATGAGAGAAATAAATTTGATGAAACTATATGAAGTTTGCTTTAGTAGAAAAATAATACTAATACTGTATGGCTTTTATGAATGGGAATCAATAGACAAATTCATTTTTGATAACACATGTGTGAGTGTGACTATTGAAGTTATAACTAATGATAATTAAATATAGCACTCCATTTATTTTAATTTATATGACTTATTTTTATTTTCAGAAACTTTTTTTAAAAAATGTATTTTTATATTTACTAACAATTTAATTTTAAAATACGTATATTCCACCCAAATTAATACTAATCATACGAACATTTATCAATTATTTTTTAGATAATAAATTTTAGAAGAATTTCTTTACTTTTTAAATTACATATCAAATTAAACTAATTTATATTAAGGGTAGTCCATAGTTTCAGGTCAAAAGTTGCTTCCACACTGTTGATAAAAATATTCCAGGACAAAGCTAGCTCAACATAGACTAAAAGCTAGCACCCTTTTCTTAGTTTCATGATGTGTTTTTATGAGAAGATTTTATTTTATACATAACTTTTAAAAATTATTTTTAAGAAAAAAAAATTAAAGTATTATTTTCTAAAATTCAATTATAAGAAGGACAAAAATATTATTTCCTTTAATTTTTTTAACCAACGGATGTTACTTAATTAGGTGAAGTATTGATCAATTGAGATGCTTGAGGTGAAGGGAATTTCTTGGCTTATCACATTTATAGTTTTTTATTAGGTCAAAATTATTTACACCACCAATTTTATTTTAAAAATTAAACGTGCCCCCCAATTACACACACAAAACTTTGAGAAATAGTCATTTTCCCTCTCTTTTCATGATTAACTTTTTAAAATGCATATTCTATCCTTACCTTATCAACCTTCATCCTTTTTTTTATACCCTTTGTAATTAAAATATTTTTATTTTTAATTTGAATAAAACTATGCTATGAGAAAATATTAATTTCGTCCAAAAAATGAAAAATATTGATTAAATATATAAGCTAATGTCATTCTTGACTTAACAAAATAAATAATCATTTTTATTTCTACAAAATCTATAACGTGATAACGTTATGAATATATTTCGATGCGTTAATACAAAAAAAATTAATAAAATTAAAGAGATATTTCATAATAATTTGTTAAAAGATTGTCTATTATATTGTAAATAAATTTGAAATTTTAGTTAAAAATATGTTATCAATGATAACCAAAATTCGTTTATCTACATTAATAATAGTGAATAAAAGATAAAAATAATATAGAAGTATCCTCTTTAATTTAATCTAAATTTAAATTTATGTCCAATTTTGAATCTACACAAGTAGACACGCGTATTTTACGTGTCAGTTCACGTGAGATACATTTGAATTGATTTGTTGTATGTCATGTGAGGCACATACTATGTCATGTGTAGGACATGTGTATCTACTTTTCAACTTTATATAAATTTAAGTGTCTACTCGTGCACATCCAAAAATAAAGGACATGAATATCAACTAAAGTTAAGTTAAAAAGTACGCCTATGCATCACGTCTAAGAGAAAAATGAAATTATAATATGCATGCACATAAAACATATATACTATTTCATGTAATATTAAAATATCAACATTATAAAATAAAAAGTAACATTAGATTTTTGCAAAAAACTTATAAAATGATTATTCTACACTTGTTATGTTGATGAATTTCAACAATAATGTATAATACAAAGGTTAAAAACTAAAACATTCTATATACTGTAAAATAATGCCTACATAAATGGAACAATAAAAATAGTGAGAGTGAAATAGACTTTGTATAGGACAAAGAGGGAAGAATATGATTAATTTTCAAAGTTGAGGTCCAATTTTGATTTTAAACTAAAGGTAGGGTTGAAAATGATTTACTTATCAACAAATTTTACTGAAAAATCTAATAAAAACACTCAATTATATTGTATTTGTTTAACAGAAACTAGTCATATCTCTTAATAGAATTATTTTTGGACAAATTCAAGGAATTGTAAATGAATTAAGCCAAATTAGTTTATTGTTGTTTTTCAATTTGTTGTTTAATTGGTAGTGGGATGTGAAGCATGTGAGGTGGTTTGACTAATGTCGATTAGATCTCTTTAATTCCAAGCAATCTTTAAAATTGAAAAGATTAAAAGGACATGTCTCATCATGTGACTTTTCAGAAGACACCACATTACTCACCTTCTCTTTGTCCTTTTCTTTCTATTATTAATTAACTTTTATCAAATGTAGTATAAAACACATACAGCTAAGGATAGCTGGGGTACCAAGTATGTTGGTCTTAATCTGTAGTGACACTCTCCTGAATCAGATTACCCCATGAGTACCATTGATTAAGATTCCTCAATAGGACTGATGAGGTTGTAGTGTAGTGGTGAGATTATTTTATTCTTAATTAGAAGTTTTGAGTTTGAAATTTGGATACGGAGATAATTCTATTAGGAACGCCACCTCCATAATGATTTTCATAGTACGTGATGCATACTTAGGCGGAGCTCCAATATTTAGCTACACTCTAGCTAGTTTGTAATATCACGAATTTTATCAAATTTTCGTGCGTCTAAATATGTATCTCATACATGTATCTGAGAATACATGTGGTCAAAATTAAGTGTAATCTATTGTAGATACATTGTATTTAAGTGGATTCACATGTATCTCGGATATGTAACAAATCTCTCTTGCCACTATCCTGTGTATCTTTGATTCTCTAGTATCCAAGATACATGTAAATTACACTAGTATCCCACATATATGCAAATTACACCTGATACATACATATGCATATATATATATATAGAGAGTGTGTGTGTGTCTAGTGTGGTTCACATGTATGTCGGATGCATGACTATCTCTTTCGCCTCCCTTCCATGTCGCTCACCCTGCTCTATATTTTGAGTGAATCTGGTAGCAACAATACATGTATCTAAGTGTATCTTTCTCAATATATAGTAAAAAACTCTTAATTAATGACAAAATATGTAATTATTTAAAAATATAGATATGATTAGTTTATATGTTATAATGATAGGTATGTCTAATAAAGTACTCTCTCTGTCCCTATTTAGTTGTCTACTTTAGAAGTGACACACATATTAAGGCACCAATTATTATAATAGGTTAGTTACAAATTTATCCTTAACTTAAAAGATTATGCAACTCCCCAAGTATAATAAATGTATTTTCTGGTTCCAAAAAGCATGCATTACAACTTAATAGAACTAGAAATTTTTTAAAATTAAATAAGGACATATTAGGAAAAAAATTATTGTCCTTTCTTGATTTGTTAAAATGAACAAGTAAATTGGGACAAATATAAAAGGAAATATGCACAAATAAATAGGGACAGAGGCAGTAATTTTTACTATATAAATAACAAGTTTTTTACAATACAAAAACTGAAAACCCAAGAGACTAGTGTCACGTCCCGCCACATCCTAGTTAAAAATTTTACATCCGGATAGAGGCGGAAGGGTCTAGAGTTGTGGAGATGTTTGCGGAAAACTCTAAAACCTTCTAGATTAATCAAGAAGGCTAGAAAATTCATAATTTAGACCTTTCAAGAAAGTCTTTGGAAGACCCTAGAAAGTGAGACTTTTCTAGAATAGGGACTTGTAAGTAATTTTTATTTACACTTTAGCCCCTAGGTAGTAGTATAAATAGGGTGGCTCTCATTTGTAATCAAACCAAGCAAACAAGATGTAAAACAATCTTCCAAAGCAATACAAAAGCTTTTTTCCAAAATTCTCTAAGTCTTCCTTTCATTCTCTTAGCGATCTTAGTATAAAAGGGCTTACTTGAGCTTACAAGATCGTGAAAGATTCATGAGTAAGTTGTTAAGTGCCGCACTTAGTCTTAGCAAATACTCTAAGTCCGTGACAAAGTGGTATCAGAGCAGGTTTGACACTAAGGGAATGACTACCGAAGGAGACGTAAACGGCGCTAGCACCACCAACGTCCGTATAGATGGTGGTAAGAAGAACCGAAAGGGGAAAAAACATCAAACGGGTAGTAAGGAGGTTCTGGACGACCCCACACCTAGCGAGGCGCTAACATCTCATCCACCATCGACTACCGAAGCAAGTGACGAAGAAATGGGCGAAGACGCCATAGACGTCACCGCTGGAGAAGAATGGGTTGAAAGGGTGGAAGTGGCAAGTCAGGCCGTGGAGATATTAGGCCGACGCGTGAATGTGGACGACGGCAAGTTCAAGACCCTTGAGGACTTCACCCTTGAGGAGATCGAGAACATCCGTAAGGAGTTGGAAGGTCGCCAGCGGGCCGAGTTCGAGATGAAGGAGGCCATCACTTCCTTGGAGTGTCGGCTTATGGATGTGCTTAACACGAAGGAGACCATCACTTCCTTGGAGCGTCAGCTTACGGAAGCACTTAGCACGATCGAGAAAATGAAGGCCAAGACAAAAGTACTCAAGGAACGCGCGAAAGTTGGAGGATTGTCGTCGTTCAACCGAGATAGAGAGGCCAAGGTCGCGGCTCCAAGCCACCTATGTTCAAAGGCGTTCGTGACGCGCAAGAGGTGGAGAATTACTTGTGGCACTTGGAGAATTACTTCAAGTGTAATCGAGTGAAGAACGACGAAAATAAGATCAACACAGTTGTGTCGTATCTTTCGGAGATGATCATGCTATAGTGGAGGCGTAAAGAGTCGAAAATAGGGAAGGGGCGTTGCACCATCAACACTTGGGAGCAATTCCAAGAGGAGTTCAAGAAGTCATTATTCCCTAACAACGTCATCTATGAGGTGAAGCGCAAACGGGCAGCATATACGCATATGTGCAGGAGTTCACCACCCTTACGCTTTAGATTCCCAACCTCACGGATGAAGATATGTTGTTCCACTTCATGGATGGGCTGTAAAGTTGGGCCAGGACGGAGTTGGAACACCGACAGGTCAAGACGATTGATGAAGCCACTACGCAGGCCAAAGCTTTGATAGACTTCAGGCACGAGAAGCCCGACAGAGCTAAAGAAGATGAGATGAGAGGTAGTCATGACAACGGTGAGGGAGATCGTGGCAAAGGCGAGGAGCAGCAGCCACATCCTAAGAAGCATGATACCTATAAGTTCGATGGCAAGAAGTCTGGATGTCATGGCAACATGGAGAGAAAGATAGAGGTTTCCAAAAGAGGTGGTTGCTACATATGCGGTGGGACGCATATGGCTATGCGAGGTGTCCTGAACTGAAGAGCCTTGGTGCTATCCTGCAAGAGCGGAAAGAGAAGGAAACACATGAGCAAGAACAAGGCGCGGAGACGACACATTGGGATAAATAAGACTATGCGGAGCTATCACCAAGCAACCAGAGAAGCCGAGAATATGCGGCGCGCAGTATGTCGACATCACAATCAATGGAAAACCCACTCGTGCTATGGTCGACACAGGTGCAAAGGTCAATATCATGACCAAGAAGGCAGCGACAAGGTTGGGGCTGCGTTACAGTCCAAGCAACGCCCAACTTAGGACGGTCATTGCACCACCGACTCCTGTGAGTGGAGTCGCGCATGGAGTAAGCATCATGCTAGGCGAGTGGCAAGGTAAAACCAACTTCACTGTCACTCCTTTATATCTCTTTGATATAACTCTTGGGCAGGAGTTCTTCCAGGCGTGTCACGCGGTGATCGATCCTTACCTTCAGAGAATTCTAGTAATGGAGCAAGGAGGAACATTCATGGCTCCCCTATGTAAGGCACCAAAGACGGAAGGACAAATGCGACTAACGACCATGAAGCTCGAGAAAAGCAATAAGAAAGAGGGGACGACATTCTTAACCACCATTACAAGTTCGAAAGAAGACAATGGTGCCAAAGGGGCCTTGCCACCACGCACGAGAAAGGATAATAATACCGTGATGCCAAGGAAGCCGTCGAGGCGCTTGCCTCCTAGGAAGGAGGTAGATCGTGAGGCCAAGATAGAAGAGATAACAAAGCAATTGAAGGAATTGTGCGAGGGCATTGATCGAGTTAATGGACTATTAGTCGCGTGTACGAGAAGACAAGACTCGGTCGTCGATGAAGTGACAATGTGACACGCTCGTCGTATCAATAAGTGGGGGAGAGTGTCACGTCCTGCCACATCCTAGTTAAATTTTGCATCCGGATAGAGGCGGAAGGGTCTAGAGTTTTAAAGAGATTTGCGGAAAACTCTAGAACCTTCTAGATTAATCAAGATGGCTAGAGAATTCTAATTCTCTATAGTAATTTAGACTTTTTAATAAAGTCTTTGGAAGACCCTAGAAAGTGTAAACTTTTCTAGAATAGGGACTTGTAAGTAATTTTTATTTACACTTTAGCCCCTAGGTAGTAGTATAAATTGGGGGGGG
>NC_028637.1:19243356-19254139 GCF_001406875.1 Solanum pennellii | reverse complement strand
GGGGGGGGGGGGGGCTCTCATTTGTAATCCAACTAAGCAAACAAGTTGTAAAGCAATCTTCCAAATCAATACAAAAACCTTCTTCCAAAATTCTATAAGTCTTCCTTTAATTCTCTTAGCGATCTTAGTATAAAAGGGCTTACTTGATTTTACAAGATAGTAAAAGATTCGTGAGTAAGTTGTCAAGTGCCACACGGAGTCTTAGCAAATACTCTAAATTCGTGACACTAGGCTCAACATGAGTCCAATCCTGAAACAAAAATACAATAGCAAAACAGGGAGTACCCAAAATCAACCAAAACTAGGGAGTATCCTAGATAGGAAATACTCCAAAAATAATTAGGTGACCTTCCTAGAATTAATTACTCTAAGGCAACAATTAAATGTGCATGGTAAATTAAGAAAAGAGCAAATATTCCCCTTTACTTTGATATTAGAGCGGATATAGTCCTTGATTCCTCGTTAAAAAAGTGGTGCATATCTCGTATATATTCTGTCATTTAATAAATGATGCAAATTTATTCTTTTCATTGACAAACTTCTATTTATTGAATTAAAACAACTAAAATTATTTTCTTAATTCCAAAAATGTCACACGACTTTAAAAAATTACCTTTTTCATTTGGTTTACCCTTCCGAATCCGATCCAAATGAAAAAAACCCAATCCATCTACTACTCAATCATAAATAGATTTGTATCGGCTCTGAACAAATGAGAAATTATTCTTTTAGTTGGATCGGGTTATGATGGATAAGAAAAGTAAAATTTTTAAGAATCAATAATGTAATAGTGAAACTACCTCATATCGTTGCTCTTTTTCTAATTACACATCTTATGTTTTTAATGTCATCTGACTACATAATTAAGTGACTATTGTTGATACATTGTGTATCCGTCTATTGCATATAGCTAAGGGGAAAAAATGAAAATCAAATTAAGATCTCATAAATTAAACTATTTTTAATTTCATATTATTGTCAAGTATTCAGTGACATATTGTAACAAATCTAAACAATTAAAAATTTAATTTCTTCTCCTCTTCTTCATTATCTCTATTTAATTCATTATTCGAAAATTTGATAAGAGACATAATGAATATTTCAATTTTGTCGAGGTATTCAGAAATATGAAAAAGTGATGTTCAATATGGACAATATCAAAGTGAATGAATCGTTGTTGAGGAAAATATTAACTTAGTTTCGGTCATTGCAGCTTAACTGAATATTGATAATTAAGGAAAATAATTGAGATCCAATACATTATAGAAAGTAATTTGCCTCCTTTAATTTTAGGAATGATACGGAAGTAAGATTGTATGTCGATGTGAAGAAATATAAGATTTGATTTATATATATCCACTTTGTATTGATACAACAGAACGAAGATGATGTAGAGACACAAAGCTTTGATTTATCATAACAATAAATATTCTATGTTGAAGGTGCTGAAAAGGACGTCCTTAACCTAAACTTGGTTGAATAAATAACATGATTCATATTATACCAGAATAAGATGTCACCACTTATATAGCTGAGACAAAGAGTACAGAAGTGAAAGTGAAGCAACTTTATATGGATAAAAACAACTTTGGTGGTTTGTGATGACAAAATACAAATTAAAGCATAATTTCAATTTTCGAATTAAAATAGGAAAAATACATAAATATCTCTTTAGATTATGATCAAAATCCTGAGAATCATCTTAACTAAACTAAGGTTCTATTATTTTTTGATTTTTTTTTTTTGTAATTGTATACTTCTTTCGTCTTACGTGGCACCCTTCATGACTCCACGCAGTTGAGATGCGTGGAAGATATTTGGATGCCACATAAGCTAAAAAGATGCAGAAAATTACAAAAGAAATAAGTTTAGAGGGATAATAGGACTTAAAAATAGTTAAGGTGTTTTTCTGAGATTTCATAGTGTAAGAGGGTGCTTGTGCATTTTCCTATTAAAATAGGTGATTTGTAGATTTGTAGTACTGTCTTGTATAATCAAATCATCAATAGTAAATTTTTCTTTACTTAAATTTGTGATTTATAATATACCCTGTCAAAATTATATTCATCCATCACATTTATTAGTGGTTCACGGTATATTTATCTATCCATATTTAATGAATCAGTTCGACCAAAAGTTGAAGTCAATTTCAACTAGATTTTTCCTTTTACCTTTAGTCTATACATCGGTTAACACGATCTTATCCTGACTAAACAAACTATTTAGAATTTTCAACTCAAATGTTTTTGTTAAGGACCGTACAACACCTTATACTCCTATCGACTTTTCTTTTTTTTCTCTAATAAATTAAATTGATTAAATAATTATTTCCTAATTGACCACCATTAAATTGTCAATTATATGCAATGGAAGTGTCCTAATTATAAAGTTCATTCAGCCTACACATAATTTATAAACAAATTCTTCGTGAGTTCGTAGTTTGTTAACACATATTACCCTTGAAAATTGAATGTTCATATATGAGAAAAATTGAATTTATACAGGATTCTTATTTACGTAGATTTCTTTTTTTTTTAAGTAAAAAATTTAGCAAATGTTATTCAAATGTTCGATTTTTTTTTCCGAGTGTTTGATTCAGCTTATATTACAACAAAAATAACTTTTAGCGACATTAAGTATTGACATAATAAGGAGTGCTAAAGTTTTTACCGGTATTAGTTAAGTGCCATTAGAATCAATGTCACTAAAGGCTTTAGGGACATATACAAAAGTGACAATTGCCACTAAAAATACATATTTAACGGTAATTAAAAATTAAATGTCACTAATAATCATTTTTATTATAGTGTTACTAGCTTATTGAACTCGAAACTTCATATCATATAAAAGATAAGTTTTCCAACTTTGTTTTATAGTAACTATATGTTTTGTGGAATGAAGTAAGAAGTTTATTCATGTCTGAACAACAATTGATTGTCATTTTTATCAACTTATATATACATTACTTGTGAACATATGCAACAACAATAAATTCAGTGTAGTCAAATTCTTAATTTAAAGGGACAAAATATGCTGTAGAAAAATGAAGGAAATCTATATATATATTAATTTTTTCCCCAAAAATAATCGTCTTGGGAAGAGCCACTTAAATAAGTTTGAGGACCTAAAGCAAATTTTATAGACATGTCTTGTTTTTTCTTGTTATATATAAATTGAATAACTATATAAAACATAGTCAAAGTAATGTAAAGAGTTTGATCGTTTGAGAGACTTTAGAAATATTGAATAATGAGAGAATATAAATATTGAAAGGAGAATAAAAATATAAATACAGCAATAATAATATAGATTCATGGCAATAGTCAAGGTATAAATGAGCAAAAAGGAAAAATAGATAGTCACGTAACTACAATTGACTAAACAATATTCATTTCTGAATTATTACAAACAAACTCTAAATTGAGTTAGATAAGAAGTTATCTAATTATTAATTTTTTTAATGCATTAGATTATTTTAAAACAATATATGTTACGTCCTTAGAGGAAAAAAGGTATCCAAAAATACTGGGCCTCATAAATTGTTTTAGTGATCTTATGATGATCGAAATGATCCGAATAGAAATTGAATTAATTTAATGTAAAAATTTGATGCGGATAAAGTTTTTTTCTTAATATATTATCGTCAATTTATTTCTTACTAGTGTCTTTCTCTTATTCCTTAATTTATGATTTCTTTCTATTTTTGCTTATTGATATTGTATGACATATCTTTTATGAGCTAAAAAAAATTATTTTTATTAGACTCTAAATTCAAAATAAATAAAATCATATTATTAGTAACTAGCACCTAAAAGGTATCAACAACATGTCATCACGTTGTTTATAGATATTGTACTATTGCCTACTGTTTTCAAAGAAATAAAAAGTGATAATCATACTTGTGGATACTAGGCATATGTTACTTTAATTAATTGATCAGCTATATACTAGTGATTTCATGGTGATATTGTGACCACATAAATGAGTGCTACTTATTAGAATTTATTCTTCATTATAAAATCAAATATGGTTGACGTGGAAGAATACAAATCAGAAAAATGTACTTTTTCCATTCATTATTGTTTATCATAATTTTTATTTTTGAGAAAAAAATATAACATTATCATTAAAGTTGTTCTGAATTTTTAAGAAGACATTTTCATTTTATAACTGTCCTATTATCTCACTAAATAATATTGAACATATATTATTATATCATTTTTGATAAGCCCCAAATTTTAAAAAATAAGTGTGTTCACACATCAATCATAACATGACCCATGTTAATTTAATTAATTAATTAATTTCATTTAAAATTTTTCCTTTATCTTTTTTTTTCTTTATTTTTCTCTCTTACTTTTTTGAATTTTAATTTTGATTTATCTTAAATTTTATTTCATCTTCCACTTCTCACTTTTAGATAATTCATTCCTCCATTTTCTTTTTTTTTCTTCACCTCCCAGATCCCATGTCAATAAAATCTCACACCCGTTATTTTTTCTTTTCTTTTTCTTCTCCGGTCAAATTCTTCATAGAATTCATACTATTTAACAAAATTAATTATTCTAAGAAAATTTAAAATTTTGAAATATTATCAACTACTCATTTTCATATAAATTCAAAATTAAAAATCATAATTTCAAAAAAAATTGAAAGAACTTAATTGAAATAGATATAAAAAAAACTATATGATATTTCCTAATCATCTCATTAATTTATGTTATTTTCATATAACTTCAAAAATCAAAACTAGAAATGATAGTTTTGAAAAAATCATAATTCTCCGAAAATTAAAAAGTTTTAATTGAAATTTGAATTACAAAGACTAAATAATACCTACTAATCATCTTGAAATGTAATGGATTTATCATATTGTTAAAATGTAATAAACTATTTAGATATAGTTTTAAAATTTGAATAGAGTTAAACTAATAGTAGTAAAAAGGGGAGATGGAGTTGTGATAAAAAGTGACATTTAAAGTGAGAAGTTCCAATGAAGATGAAAATGAGTTTTTGAAGAAGAAGGAAGATAGAAAAGAAAAAAATAATAAGGAGAAAAAGTTTAAATAATAAAAAAAACAAGAAAATGTATTTTATAGGAAAATACTTGTAAAAATAAAATTATATTCGTTTTTTTAGTTCGTTCACACTCTTTAAAAGAGTGCATACACTCTCCATGCCAGGTGGAAAAAAAATGATGTAATATTATCAATCCAGAATTGTTAAAGGGGGTAATAGGACACTTGCATAGTTTAGGTGTCTTTTTGAAAATTCAGAATAACTTTAGGTGTCACTTTATGTCTTTTCTCAACTATTTTTAGAGTCAAACTATAAAAATTTTAATTAATATTTTACGATGTATTTTTCATTATATTGAAATGCGAAAAATTAATAGTACTTTTCATATAGTTTATGAATATCTAATTTTTTTATTTAAAATATCAAATTAATGTATTCTCATTTAACTTTAAAAATCAATTAAATTAATTTTTAAAAAGCGTAATATGATAAATATAACTGGACGGAAGGAGTACCAATTATTTTCCTCCCTATATGAAAGAAGGGAAAATTTTGTTCTTGAATTATTACCTTATGCCAATTTAGGTCTGTCTAGCAGTACTATACATCAATTTTTTCCCTCTAAATTTAAGCTTTTATATATACAATACAATAATATTGGGATCATGCTAACATATGCAGTCGTCATCTAGTGATTAAAATAGATGACATAAACTAAACAAGTTTTTATTGTCATAAAAGAGAGTTTTTATTGTCATAATTTATTTTATTATAAAGTATTTTCTTTAATTTAACCAACATAAATATTTTAGTTAGCAATTGCCGGTTAACCACTTTTTGGGATATTTACTTTCAAATGTTTAACACCTTTATTGAATTATTATTCGAACCCCCTGTCTAAATCTTTAAAAACAATTAAAAAATTATTCTGTTAAATCTTTTAAATAAATAAAAAAATTCTCAATTTGTTCTTTTAAAAAGGGATGACTTTTCAAAAATCGTCATAACAGTAAATATTCTGTTTTGTATTTTACATCGGAAAGCTGCCCCAATATCAATTTCTCTTGGAGCTCGTTGGACATTATTGCTCGAAGAAAAAAAAATAAAAAATGTCTTTAAATTACGTAAAAGAACCAAAAATATTTTCTGTTTATAGTATGGTCCAAAAATAGTTTTAACATTAATATTTTTATTTTAAAATGTCCTTATAGTCAATACTTTGTTACATAAATGTCTTTATAGTTACAAAATGGGTCAAAATGTTTTTTCTCTGAATAAATATATTATTTTTTCTTTTTAAACACATCTTCTTTCTAATTAAAATATTATTAAGGAACACTATTATTGTTTTCTTTCATCTAAAATCACTTAAACAGATAAAATGTAGGAAATATTTCTTTTCTTCTTAATTTCATTTTATCAATATAAATAGGATAATTTCATGTATCCTTTCGATTGATAATATATGTCTATATATATAAGATGATAGTATATCTATCATTAATTTATATTTATATAACAATAAAAATATTGATGATAAAATAAAAAATATTTTTATTTTTTATTTTTTTCTGAATTATAGTAAGATAAATATTTGCTATTTTTATTAAGAAAAATATTAATTAAAAAATATACGTGAAAAAAGAAAATAATAATATATTTATTTGAAAAATGAACTTTTTTGACTCATTAAATAACGACGACATTTTGGACCAAAATATTAATGAAAAGAATATTTTTGGACCAAACTACAAATAGGGGACATTTTTGTTTATTTCACAAGTTTTAAGGATTTTTGAACCAAAGTATCGGTTAGGGCATTTTAAGTCGAACTATAAACGGAGGGCATTTGTTCCTTTCACATAGTTTAAAAATATTTTTGACCTTTTTCCCTTGTTGGAATACCAAAAAACATATTTTTAGAAAAAAACGGAAAAGGGTCTAAAATACCCTTGAGGTATTGAAAATGATACAAAATTACCTTCATCCACCTATTGGCTCCAAAATGCCCTTTTCATCCACCTATTGACTCCAAAATACCCTTGCCACCTACCTTTGAGTTCAAAATTGACCACTTATTTAATGATTTTAAATTTAAACTATTTAAATATTTTTAAAATACTTGATGTTCAACTATTGGTTATAATTTAATTTATTTGTATTATTTATAAACCAACCCACTACCCACCCATTACTAACTAAACCCCACCCAATTAATAATCCAACTATAATATCAAAATCGTCATAAACACTACTAAAGCATGATGAAATTATAGATTAATGAAAATGACATCCAAAATTATTCGAGTCCGAATCGAAGCCCCAATTAAATTTATGTTGAGCCGCTTATTTAGGAGGACACTTTCAGTTTGATTCTCTTTCAAGATTGAATTAGAAATTTATGATTAAAGGTAAAGAAGTAATACATCCCGAATTAATTCATGCACTTTTTAAAAATATAATTTTATAAATATTTATGATTTGTCTTTTAATATATTATTTTGAAAAAAAAGTTACCTATGAAGTAACATCACATAATTGGGACGTAAGAATAATTAAGATGAACATAGTCAGAGTTTTAAGTTTATCGGTAATTTTTATTTTGGACACTTGAATGTATGATAATTTACTTCTATAGATATTTTCGTCTCAATTTTTTTAAAACACTCAATTGGCAGTAGCTTTTCTATTGTTGCATTAATAATGTGAGTGATTTATTAATTTGGAGGGTTTAATTAGTAATGGATGGGTAGTGGATTGATTTATAAATTATACTAATAAGTTAAATTATAACAAATAGTTGAGCGCCACGTATTTAAAAAAATATTTAAATAGTTTAAATATAAAACCGTTAAATAAATGATCAATTTTGAACCAAAAGGTGGATGACAAGGGTATTTTGGACCCAATAGGTGGGTGGGAAGGGTATTTTGGAGCCAATAGGTGGATGGAGGGTAATTTTATACCATTTTTAATACTTTGAGGGTATTTTAGACTCTTTTCCGAAAAAAATATTGAAAAATAATGTATTTGACAGATCAATAAAAGTTTTGAAATGGAAGCAAAAAGTAATTTTCTGCCGTTGAAAAGAAGCTAAAATTTTCTACTTTTAAGAAAAAGCAGAAATGAAACAAAAAGATATTCTCTCAAGACTAAAATATTCTTTTCAGATACAAATATTTACAATTATATTTCTTATAAACCAATTAACATATTTTATAAGATTGATCAAATTTCATTTACGAATTTTATTTTTTATTTCTATACAATGAATTTTATAATTTATCTCACGTTTATATAGTATTATTTTATATATTATATATTATTTTATGTATTGTTTTGTAGAATTAGAAAAGAGGCAACAAAAGTATTTTTACAAGATTAGAAAAAGAAAAAAAATAACAATTAAAGATTTCAGCCTCCAAAAAAGGTATAATATTAATTGAAAATTTAAACATGTAATTTCATTTCAAAAAAAAATTAAATTTAATTATTTTTTAATGATAGATATTTAAAATAGTTTCTCTCTATAAAATAATTTTAATATTAGAAGTATATTAATAGTTATATTTTTTGTAATTTAACTCTTAAAAACGGTTTTTTTTAAAAAAAAATTAATCGAAACACAAACTGCTAATTAAAAACATTTTCAAATGAATTAGCCAAATTGTACGTCACGACCCAAAACATCGTGATTGGCACCCACCCTAACCCTCTGGTGAGAGAACACTACTACCATCCAACTAAGCAGATAATCTAAAATAAAGGTATTTAAGTTACGGAAGCAAGTTAAATAAACTAAAACAATGCGGATAATATGCCTAGAACCTGAAAGTCATTGTACCAAAACTCTAACAAAATTCATAAGTCTAAAAGAAATCATCTAAAGAACTAGTCTAAGCCCGAATAGAATGGACTGTACAAAAAGAGAACTCAATGCAGCGTGGAAGAACTAGCTCACCCTTGAATTTGAATGATCACCGATATCCTAAGCAAGGTCTGTCAGCAGTCGTGTGAAGTTTCCCTGTACTCAACAAAAATAAGAGTAAGTGCAGTATCAGTACAGAACCACCGTATACTGGTAAGATCATGCGACTATCCCACTAGTATAACATAAACAAGTCAATACATCATTATAACACATGCATAAATATCAACATATTCACTACTATCATAAGAATCAACATCACAATTCACATGCTTCATCACATAGTTGAACCTCTCATGGAACCCAAAGTCAAACTGTTAGCATGTTGGAACGTGACAATTCGATCCAATTTTTATGCCGGAACGTGACAACCAATCCCAATTAGCATGCCGGAACGTAGCAATTCGATCCCAATCATACATCACAATAACACATCAAGATCACACATTTAAGTCATGATTACAATTTCAACATCTATAATCAATATTTTAACATGCATACATATACAAGTATCACAGTGAAGAGAGAACAAATATATATCACCCAATCATAGAATCACAACTATCACCTACCTCGAATCAAAGCTTGAATCCCCTAAGGCACTTGAATCTTTCATTTTCGAATTCTTTCCGCTTGTTCGAGGTCTACAACAATTAATATACGCAAGGATAAAAAATCAAAGGTCTAATAATTTGGATTATAACAAATCCAATAACCTTACATCAAACCCAAGATTATAATACCCGAATTAGGGCTTTTCCACCATAATAACCCAATAAAATAGATTTTACGTTTTTTTTTATCGAAAAACGGATTCGGACAGTTCAAACATTACCTTTAGCATCTAAAATGGTAAAAAAACTATTAAGAGCTCATCTGGGGTTGCCTCCTTAGCCCTAAAAGTAAAAAATATCAAATATGATCGTTTTAAGGTTTATTAGTGACTTTATAACGCGTCTGGTCCACTCCAACGACCTGAATCCCGTAATAGTGGTCTCACCGTGGACAGAATGTACCCATTCATAAAAAGATTAATTTCGAGAGTTCTAATCGTCCAAATTCGATTCCGTAAAGGATTACGGGTTCCTTATAGTCTTAGCAATCGACTCATTTAATAAAATTCATAATTATATCTCTTATTCATTACTAGATTTTCCCTACACCTTAATGAATCTAATTTCTTCCAAATCATGACTAGGTTGGGTAATTCCAAATTACTACGAAGTAGTTTTCTTGCCTCAATTCTTTCTTTAATGACTTTTTCATACCGACAGAATCAGGTCGTTACACAAACACAAATTACTTCTTTTTTTTTTTTTTGATAAAATCACTTTTGAAAAATGCTTTACAAAAAAACTATTTTTAACACTAATGTCAAACAAACTCTTAAAGGATGATGTTTGAAGTTTGAAATGTCAAATTCAAATTGTAACTTTCTTTCACAAAGAATCTATTTAGATTAAGATGAACAAGTGTTTTCACCAAATTATCCTCTAATTAAAAATAATCTATTCAATCATGATTCATAATTACGTCAAAACTAATTTCTTTTCTAAATAATGGTAAATTAGGATGTTGGGTATGTTTGGTATGAAGGAAAATTTTTTCTGTGAAAGATGTTTTTTTAGAAAATGTTTTCCTAGAAAACAAGTAGATTTTTGACTTATTTTTTTATGTTTGATTGGTGAGTAGAAAATATTTTTTTCGAAAAAGATTTTTAGTATTTGATTTTTGAATGAAAAATATTCTTGAGAAATATGTTTTATGTTTACTAGAGTAAAAAATAATTTTTAAAAATATTCTTTATCTTTGTGAGGGGGGGAGGGGGGGGGAGTG
>NC_028637.1:19240957-19242467 GCF_001406875.1 Solanum pennellii | reverse complement strand
GTCAAGTGGGGGGGGGGAGGATAATGAATTGAAATTAAAAATACCTTTGAAAACTACTATTATCTTTTTTGGTGGGGTGAGGGTGGTAGCAGGGGTTTTGCGTAGGGGCGAGGGTGGGTTAAAATTTGAAGTTAATTTTTTCTTTTAAAACAAACTTTAATTTATATTTTTAGGGAGGGGGAGGGGGAGTTTGGTTTGAACTTTGAAGGTAAGGACAAAATAAGTTGATTTTTTCAACAACAAAACAAAAACTGCAATTGAAAATGTTTTCCTTAAGTATTTAAGGGAAATCATTTTTCTTAAATTTGAAGAAAATGAGTTGATTTGAAAACATTTTTCAAGACATTTAACCCAACCAAATATGAGATATTGGAAAATATTTTCCGGCAATATATATTCCTTTATACCAAATACACCCATAATATAAAATAACTATTTTTATTAAAAAGAGGGAGAATGCCCAAATACCCCCTCAACCTATGCCCGAAATCTCAGAGACACACTTATACTATACTAAGGTCCTATTACCCCCTGAACTTATTTTTTAAATAATTTTTACCCCTTTTTAGCCTACGTGGCACTATCTTGTGGGCCCAACGATGGTTGACTTTTTTTTCAAACTAGTGCCACGTAGGCTAAAAAGGGGTAGAAAATTACTTATAAAATAAGTTCAGGGGGTAATAGGACCTTAGTATAGTATAAGTGTGTCTCTGGGATTTCGGGCATAGGTTGAGGGGGTACTTGTGCATTTTCCCTTAAAAAGATGATGTAAGAAGACAAATATATGACACTTCCATGTGGTTACTATATTTTTTTCAGGAAAAAAAGATAAATATATCCCTGAATTATCGTATATGGTATGCAAGTACTCTTTTTGATACTTTTAGGACATTGGTGCCCCTGTGTCACGACCCAAAACGAGCCGCGAGTGGCACCCACACTTATCCTCCTATGTGAGCGAACCAACAAATCTAAACCCCAACGTTTACCAGTATATAAATTTTAAATAACAAAATATAATGCGGAAGACCAAAACTCATTAATATAACCAATTAAATGAACTTCTAAAATATAATCCTTATCATCCCCAAAATCTGGAAGTCATCACATCAAGAACATCTATCTTCAAATTTCTAAGTCTAAGAGTAAATAAGAACTAAAATAAAGAATAAAACGATAGTCCATGTCCGAGCTTCAAGGACATCAAGACGTGAATGAAAGAATCCAGTCCGAGCTAGGAACAATAGCTCACCCTGAAATCTGACGTGCTGAAGACTGGCTAGAGTTGCGGACGAGACGAAGTCACTGGTGCACTTGCTGCACTCCACAAAACAACAAGAAGAACATAAAAGTAGGGGTCAGTACAAGTACTGAGTAGGTATCATCGGCCAACTCAAAATAGAAAGCAATATATATATGGAATAATAATGCAAACCGGCCACAATACTCAACAGGTGACAATCAACAAGTACAAAAACCATTGACAACAACCTCAAGCACATCTATGAGG
>NC_028637.1:19236148-19240638 GCF_001406875.1 Solanum pennellii | reverse complement strand
TTTGCTTTCCTCTTCGTTCTCTCTCTCGCTCGTTCGTTCTCCCTCTCTGTCTTCTTCTTTTTCTTCTCTAGATTCTTTTCTTTTACCCTAATTATCATATAATTCATTATGATAAAAGTAACCCATTATTTATTCTAAGGTTATCTCCTTTAACCCTCCAAGTAAATAAATTATTAAACTTACCCCACTAAGTCCATAAGGTTTGTCATGAATAGTCCAAAACACCCCTTTAAAACTTTTAACCGAAATCCGACCCAGTTAGGTTACGCAACCTGTGACGGTCCGTCGTGTCTATGACGGTCCGTCCTGCAGGTCCGTCACAAAGTTCAGAGAGTCAAATTCTGTAAAGGGTTTGTGACGGTCCGTCGTACCTACGATGGTCCGTCCTGCAATTCCGTCGCGAAGTTCAGAGAGTCGATCTCAGTACCCAAATTTTCAGAGTTTAAGTGTTTTGGAACGTAGCCCCTCGACGGTCCGTCATGCCTATGACGGTTCGTCCTAGTTGTCGTCGAGGGTAAGTGAGAAAAGTAGCAGAAGAAAATTTACAAGTATGGGATGACGGAATCCATCACGGGCCATCGTGACCATGACGGTCCGTTGACCCAGTCAGTTTTTATCAAACTAATATTACTGCTCGAATCGACTAAACAGGTCGTTACACCCTGCCGTCTAAAACTAGAGCATATATACCTTTTATTTTAAGAGCCATACAAGTGTCATAATCTTATCCATAAATTCGACATTTATTAAATATGTGATCGACAAATAAGATGGCGCTACGTGCCCCTGTTTAGTTTTCTAGTAGAGTGAATGACATATATGCTCTAGTTTTTGAGCAACAGAGACACCAAATTCCAAAAGTATGGCGAATGATATCTCCCACCCTCCCTCTTTTCTCTCTCGTTTGCCTCTGTCATCGATTGACCCTTCTCTCCCATCTTTTCCTCTCAAATTTTGCAATACAAATAAAATATTATAATCAATAATAAAAATATGTTATAGAAATAATATATTGTGGATGTCTACTACATGAAGAAGTTACTCCATTACTTTTCTCCATTGTGAGGATAGCCATAACCTCCACCTTTATAATCATTATTTTTGTAACCTTTCACTTTCATAACCTCCCTATTATATTCATGTTAATGTCATGTTTATGACTAACCTTTTTGTATGCCTCTATGTTACACTATAAATAGAAGCATAGACTTCATGTTGTACACACTTGAAGATTGACTGAATACTTAAAAGAAAGAAAGTTATCTCATGTTGTTCCTCTTGTCTTATATTCTTCTTGTCTTCATCTTTATATTCTTATTTTGTTCTTAAGTATTAAAACACGTCATCTGCACGATTGTTCTACTATTAAAGGATTGAAACAAAGAAAATATAAAGAAGGTAAAAATATTTGTGTTTATTTTTCTCTCAAGGTAAATTACTATATAAGTATTTTATATTTTAATTTTTATTATGCATCATTAATTTTCTTACCATCTCAAAATCATATGAGTCTAACAAGTTACTTTTACTTTTAGCAAACTTTTAATTTGCTCACTTATATATTTAAAAAGTAAAATTAGTTTTGTAAGTTAACAATTTGTAAAGAAATTGTTCCTTATGATCTTGTTTTATTGGTTATGTGGCATATAGATATTGATTGAATTATTATTGTTGGTTACTTTTGTACCTCTTTATTTTTCTTTATCTAAACATTTACTTGTTGAGTTATTAACATATTATTTGTACTAACAAAGCTTGTTTTGTAGTTTTCTTCTAAAATGGTTAGAAAATTATAATAATCTTCATAATAATGTTGAGAGGTACTATTAAAATGTTTGAGTTTATTTTAACTTGAACTTTTATATGATTCTAACATGTTGTTCTAATTAATTGATTGTGTTCGTTTTTCCTGTATATTAAGTCAAGTTCAGATCATGTTTATGATTTTTGATAATTATTTTTTTTGGTAATGCATTTGATTTATTAAGGCATTGGTTGACGGTAAGACGGTGAATTCAGGTTTCAACGCATCAAGTGGGTAAGTCATCGAGTTAAAGTCTTGGTGCACCATGATAATAAGAAGTTGGGTTCAAGTCCCGTTGATTTATGACCAAAGGTGTCTTTATATGGGTAAGGATTGGGTTAAAGTCCTAATGCAGTATAGTGATGATATGATGATGACTAACATAAAGTTTTATACTTTTGACTGAAAGTCATGAAATTTACCCAATTAATTGGCTCCATTCTATTATGTGAATGTGATAACAATGTATTAATATATCAAAAAAATGGAAAGTGATTGAATATATGAATATGAGTATGGTAAATATTAATGGTCATCATTGTGGTAATTAAAAGAAAGAACATTATGGGTTCTTAAGATGTTTCTTCAAATGTGAAGGTAATTTTGTCCATTATATTGTATAAAAGATTATTAGACACATTGTTTCTTAAGATGGTCCTTCAAATGTGAAGATAATTGTTAAAAGTAATTTTTATCTATCAAAGTGGTATGAGAATTTAAGCACATTATTGTTGGTTCAACCCAATTTAAATTTTTTTGTAAATTCTCCATCAAAATAAATGAATAGAAAGTGGTAGTACATTTGGTGCATTTGATCTCTTAAAGTGATGTTGAGTTGAGTCATATAATATCAAAACATGACAATGAGTTTCTAATAAAAACTTATGGAATATGTACAAATGATTATGGTCCATTTCTTGAAGAAAATTTGACTAATGCTCGTATGGATAAGAACATGTTCATGTATTATTGGATGAATTTCATATATCACCTCTACGGGCGGTTTGAAAGATTGAAAGAAAATATTTTTAAATAAATGATCATTTTGGTCTCATATATTCTTTGAGTACTACAAATATATTGTGATATGTTTTAAAATGAACTATTGGAGGACAAAAGAAAGAAAGAAATCTTTTCTGTAAAGGTTGTGTCCATGGCCAAAATAAATGTTGTTGTGTCGCAATACAAATTTTCATCGGCTATCAAAAAATAAGTCTTGAATGTAATAATTTTAACCATGACAATAATAATAATTTTATCCTTGAAGGAGATGGTTACCATAAGAATGACATTGTGAAAATTGGTAGTACACAAAATTAATTGATAGTTTCGAAAGAGCTAATTTCTTACTATCGGGAGGAATGAAATTATTCATAATATTGAGATTGTAGTATGTCTCAAAAGAAACTTTTTATGTTTCAGAAGAATTGAAACCAAATATTATATTGAGACTAAATAATGGAAAGATTTAATATAAAATTACCTATTTTTTCCCGTTGTTTGTTGTATACAAACATGTGCATGATGATGGAATCACATGCAAAAATAAACTAAAAGTTTACTAGAATAAACATCAGTTGGCATAATCGGTTGACCATTCCGATTCAAATGTGATGCAAGAGAAATTGAGAATTCACGTGGCTATATGTTGAAGAATTAAAAAATTCTTTAAGAATTCTCTTTTATAACTTGTTTCGTGATAAAGTGATCATTGTACCAGCTAAGGTTGGGATTGTATCCCCTAAAATTATTTGCAACATATAAAAGGTGAATATGGGCCTGTTCACATGCTATGTGGATCATTTACTATTATGATTTAATAGATGCACTTATGATATGGTCACATGTGCATTTGTATCAACATACAAATTGGTTTTTGTAAGGTTGTTTGCTCGAATGATTAAAATAAGAGCACAGTTCCAAATTATAAAATCATGTTGATAATGCTGGTTGGTTTAGCAGAAATTGTATGCCTCCAATTATAGCTAGACCATTGATTATGAGAACAAATCTCTCAAATAAAATTTGTTACGAGATGAGTTTATTTAACATGTATGCATCAAACCAACAAGGTTCTCCCAACACAATTGGTTCAGGGTCAGGAACCAAATAGTTTCCATCTAAAAATTTAATGTGCACAGATATGATTTTATTGCTCCATCACACACCAAGATGGATCCCCAAATGAGGTTGAGAGTGAATGTTAGATTTCCTAACATTAGGGGAAGATATGTGTAGCAACTGAAAATTATGTGTGTGGTGAATTATCTAGATCATATAGGAGATACATTGTCGAGCTTGTATGAAACCTAGAATTATGGTTGGTATGCATAGATATGACTTTTATCCTTAATAGAAGCTAGTGGAATAGTTGAATTGTTGGACTCTGAAAATGGAATGTTGTCCATATCTGGAGTTTCACATTTGTACATATTGCTTTATCTGGTAAATAAGATTACAGTTATAAAAAAAATTAAGCTGCAAATGCTCCAATAAATAGTCCGTGAATGACAGAATCTATGGTACGCCAGAAGCGCGATAGACCAATCGATTCCAAATGTAAAACTTCTTGAGAATGAATAGGAGCAAATTATCAAAATGGTTATTACTAATGAGGCAAGTGCTTTGTGACAACCCCCTCGGGATCCACATACTCAGGTATTGTCTCTGCCATGGGCGGCCATTC
>NC_028637.1:19224975-19226148 GCF_001406875.1 Solanum pennellii | reverse complement strand
GTAATTTTGTAAAATATTGGTGTCTTACTTCTTTTGCTTCATTAAGATTATATCTTGCTTTGTCTAAACATTATAGACTAACGATGTCCCAGACAATCGTGTCAAACTAAAAAAGTATTGAAATTAGTAAACTTCTTATTTACCATAGAATGTGCCTTAATTACATTAATTATTGTCCAATACAAGCCTGAAGATAAAACATGAAACTTTTCTATAATACATGTTTTCTTAGAGACATTCTTGGTGATACCTCATCATTGACCAAGGTCGGAATCTTTCTCATGCCTACCATTGTGGCTTACACCTCATTCCCTTTAGAGAATGGATTCATATTTTAGCATTTATCAGAAGTTCTCATTCTTCATAAATGGAACACAAACATGTGAGCTTATCAAATTATGATAGCTAGTACCTCATTCCATATTTATGTGCATTATTCAATCACTTGTCTTCTTTCAGACATATTATGCACTAATACAACATTCACTTTTGTAATGGAGTAAATTCAGTAAATTTCATGACTCTTCATCTAAAACACATTAGTTTTTCTTTAGTCATTATTATATCATCAATATGGTTCATTAAGACTAAAATTCAATGTCTTATCCATATAAAAGTGTCTTAGGTCATAAATCGACGGGTTTTGAACCCAATATCTTATCATCATAGTGCATCAGGAGTTTAACCCAATGTCTTACCCTCTTTGTGCGATTAGACATGAATCCATCGTCTTATTCTTTTGGTGCGATAAAACTTAAATCTATCGTCTTACCCACAATGAGGCTCAACCTCAAGCCTTCAAAATGATTTAATTTTATCACTTTTGATGGTACCTCCAAATCTGTTACATAAATAATTATAACATAAATATAAATCATACCTTGAAGATATAAGAACCTTATTGCATAACTTATGCAAGATCTCTTTTGCACTTTTCCCGTCTTCTTCATTATTCTTTAAGAATAGAACAATCGTGCTGATAACGTGTTATGAAACTATATGAAATTAGAAGAAGAAGAAAGTAGGGAGAAGAGAAAAGACTTCTTATCCATCTTTGAAGTATATTCCGGATTCATAAATCTTTCACAAATGTTCTTTACAATGAAGGAAAACCCTTTATTTATAGGGAAAACCTTACTTGGTCCCCAAGTAGGATTCCTAACCATATCCTAC
>NC_028637.1:19213373-19224003 GCF_001406875.1 Solanum pennellii | reverse complement strand
TATATATATATATATATTTTTGAGTGATTGTAAAATGGTTTTTTCATAAGTGGTGGGGGTAGTGGTTGGTGTTACTTGTTAATCATTGTGGTGATAGAGGTGGTTGTGTTGATGTGGTGGTGGTACTTGTCATGATAGAGGTCATTGTTAGTAAGGATTAATAACAATAGTCCTGGTAGGGGTGGGATGTCGTTGGTGAGTGCAAGGTGGTTGGCGACGGTAATGGTTGTGGTGGTATTTGTTGATTGTGAATGGAGTGGGATTGAATACACACGAACAAAATACCTCCAAATAAGATCTCAATATCTAAGACCTATTTAGATAAAATAAGTAAATAACATTATGTTTGAACACTCATACCAACATTAAATACAAAGAAAGGAGACCTAAAAATGACACTTTACAACACATTGTCTCCTTATTATGGTCATTTTCTTTTTTCTGTTTCTACGGATTATATCAATTGAAACCGACTGTTTGATCATGCTTTGTGCATGTCGTAGACTGTCCTTCCGGAACATTTAATAAGATTATTTGCAACTGAAATATGAGTTATCTTGGGTCAGCAAATTTGTGGAGCATCTGATTTGAATTACCTTTTGAATAATTATCATACTAATGAGGTACTTCAAGCTGCCTGAGGTTTCAGAAGTCATACTTTCTTTTTTCCGTTTCTAAGGATTATATCAATCTAAACCGACTGTTTTATCATGCTTTGTGCATGTGGTAGACTGTCCTTCTGGAACATTTAGTAAGATCATTTGAAACTTAAATATGAGTTAACTTTGGTCAGCAAATTTGTGGAGCATTTGACTTGAATTGACTTTTGAATAATTATCATACTAATGACGTACTTGAAGCTCGCATGACGTTTGAGAAGTCATAATCTTTTCGAGGGCATATTGCCTATTTATTATTATAATTTCCTTTTTTCCCTTTTGTAAGGATTATTGCAATTGGAACCAACTGGTTTACCATGCTTCATTCATGTTGTATAATATGTCTTTTTGAGATAATTAAAAGGAGAATGTGAAACTGAAATATGGGATTAATTTTGATTGAGCAAATGCTTCTATCATTTGACTTGAATTATCTTTTGAATGCGTATCCTCGTACCCTCTAGAAGCAACCCCTAACACATCCTCACTAGTTTCTCTATAAACCTCTATTCACGTGTCCAAATGATCTAGTCTCGATTCGCTTAACATAGGTCACACCCATGTTTATCAAATTAATTCATATAGTGCACGTTACAAGCTTTTAGGTGGAAATATTTTATACCCAACCCTAAATCAATTGATATGTAACCAAATATGCCATAATAGTTTGTAAGAGGCATAACAGTGTTATTCTATACAGTATATCATATCCTAGACCAAAACTTATTTTTATTTTCATATGAAGTGATTTAGCTATTTATCAATGATATTCAATGTCAAACTAGCTATCTTGAGTATAAATCAACATTAGTGAAATGAACGATCATTATGTGAAAATAATGAATGTCAAACGACATTATTACATTAGCGAGAGTTATGTTCCTCTCCTTGTAATCTCCTCTTTCATATTCTCTCTCAAGACCCCTATATTTTTAATATATATATATATATATATATATATATATATGTATATATATATTATATATATATATATAAGTATCACCTACCATTAAATTAAAAATAGTGCCATAACATATAACTTTGATAGTTGAAATAAAGACATAATGAACAAAAAAGAGACACTAATAAATATCTATAACTAATTACAAGTTAACTTATACTGAAGATTCCTTTTTTTGCCAAAATGTCTAGAATGTTACTCTGCTCGTGTGATTAACATTATTCTTTCTGTTGATGTACTAAAAATATGAATAATTCACTTTTAGCAACAATAATTCTCAAATTTAATGTATCATAAATTTCCCCTTTTAGTTATTAGCGCTTTGTTGTTTCTCAAAAAAAAAAAGTTGCATGACAACCATAAGTGACAAAGACAAATTCCTTAGCTGTAGTGGTGATGATGGAAACTCTAAAAGTTGTTTTTATTTAAAACTCATCTAAAAAGAGAGAAGATTGAGACAAAATGTGAAGAAACTAGCTTCATTGATAGAATCAATAGCTGCCTAAAACTCTTATTATTCAAATCCTTTCTCGATTGTCCATATTATATGCCTTTAGAATGACTATTCCCTCTAAACATTGCAAATACTTAGGGACTTCTGTTGACAACATTATTTATAAGAACAAGGAGTATTGTTATTCACATGGCTTGGGGGTACACAAATTCATTTCCTTAACGGACAATAGAAGTCCAAAAGTATTTACAATGTTTAGAGAGAATAGATATTCTGAAGGCATATGTTGTGGTCAATCGAGAATGAATTTGAACAATAATAGCGTTAGGCAACTGAATGATTCAATCATTGAGGTTAGTTTCTTCACATTCTATCTTAATTTTTTTGAGGTGAGTTGTCAATAAAAAAAACTTTCAGAATTTCAATCATCACCACAACTACTAGGGAATTTGTGTTTCACACTCATGGTTGTCATGCTACTTTTTCTTGTTTTGAGAAACAACAAAACACTAATAACTAAAAAGGGGAGAATTACCATACATAAATAATGAGGGTTATTGTTTCTTAAAATGAAATATTAATATTTTTAGTCCATCGATAGAAAAAATTATGTAAATCAGATAAGCAAAGTAACATTCTGAACCTTTTGGCAAAAAAAAATAAACAGCATCTTCATGATAAGTTTATTGGTAATTTTCTATAGACAATTAATGGTGTATCATTTTTGTTTATTATTTCATTAATGTTTAACTAACAAAGTTATATTTTATGATACTACTTTTTAAAGTAATTTTATATGACACTTTTTCATATATGTATTTAAATTAAAGAATTTCTTTAATATATAGGGGTCTTGAGAGGGAAAATGAAAGAGGATATTACAATGTGAGGAAAATAACACTCACCAATGAATTCCCTTAACTCGACAATTCATCTCTTCAGATGTGAAACTGCATATATATAGTAAACACACATATGAATATTTTATATAGGTCAATCTCTTTAAGATATCACATGTTTATATTGACCATTTATGATTTTCATGAGAACAAACAATATAAATGAATTCTTACGAATCTCCTACTACTTTAATATATTTTTAATAGATAATATGTACATCTTAAGAATTCTATTATCTTTCCTGATTAATATTTAAATATTATTTTATCAAAGTGGTAATTTTTAAACAGAGGGTTAACCCTAGTCCCCTATCCTAACACTGAGCTCGAGAGAGTATGTTGGGTAAGGCGTAGGCTAGCCTTTATTCGGCAAATGGATGTCCAAGAGGAACACAATGGAAACGTGGCAAGTTTTCTGAGAGGGAACTTATTTCCATGTAAAGTTTAGGATAGTCACAATTATCTCACAGATTTCCTATCAATCATGTACCCAACTACTTATCTCAACTTGTCTTGCAGTCACACCCCAAGAACTTTTCCCCATACTTGATTCCCTTTCACATTTTTATCATTTTTACAATACTAGTGACAAAACCCGCCATCGATATTTGACACTTTGTTGTCACCCCTTTAATTTACTATATTTTTATTCATTATTCTCATTAGATATGACTAATTAGAATGAAATTCTAATTTAACTACATTTTATCGAAACCGCTCTCATGGGACAGGACCTCAACCCTTTTTTGGGTTATCAAACTACCGACGATCAGAGACACTCATAACACAGGGTAGTGTTGTTGGCCATAATAAGAAACAAAATGGTGCCAATACCGAGGAGTGGTGTCACGTGAAAATGCATTTCAGTAGAGATTTTATTCTTATAAGTGGTAGTCTACTTATTTTTTTATTTCTGTTTTGAGTGTTTGAGTTGTAAGCCGGAACTATGAGTGTAAAGAGCAGTAACGGTAACCAGGTTGGCCACCAAGATGACTTCGATAACCTCAACGATGTCAAAGAGCCAAATGTCAACGACCCCCATCTCATGGGAGGTATTGGAGCCGTCATCTTACCCCAGTCGAGGGGAATGCAATGATCCATAAAATGGGTACTAAGTTGCTGCTCTTGCAACTAAAACGAATCTTCAGTGGATTGGCTCATGAGGATCCCCATGAGCATCTTCAAAACTTTGTAGATTTTTATGGGCCATTCTCTTTCAAATAGCATCTCTCAAGGGTATAACTGGGAAGCTCTTTAGTTGTTAGCCGAATTAACCTGAAATTTCATCACTTCATGTGAAGAGATGGTTACCACATTCAGTTTTCGATTTTAGCCTCCCTTGAAGATAATTACTAATCCAGATAGCATTCAAAGCTTTAAGAGCGTGAATGGAGAGCCTCTGTACGAAACTTGGCTAAGGTTCAAAAAGATGGTCCTACAATTCCCAACTCATGGTTTACCTAATAATGTGCTCCTTGAGTACTTTTACCGCAGTTTAGATTCGGTAAACAAAGGTGTCTCTTAAAAACTCTCACTCGGAGGCTAATGCAGCACCTATGCGCAGTAAAAGGTTAACTTTTTTATGGCATGACAACCATCAACAGGGTATGGTACACTCGCGAGTATGGGGTCTCTACTATCACATTTAAGCTGTGCAAGGAGAAGATTTAAAAGGAAAAAGAGAGAGAAAAAAATGGCTAAGATTATGACACATCCTCATATTCTTTCAACCAACGTCATAAGGGCTTTTGCCCGTAGTGCGAATGTCGTGGGGGTCGAGAGCACAAGTCTTGAGGAAATGAAATTTCAAGCTATGTATAACGAGGAGGTAAGCTTTCTAGCCAATCAAGGTGGTGGCTATCGATCAAAATACCCTAGACAAAGTGGAAATCAAGGTTGGTGCAGAGATGAAGGCTGGAAATATAGAAATCCTGAATGGAGAGACCGTAATCTGAATTAGAAATATAGGGGAAGGATAGATATGTGCCTCCGTAGGAGCATAAGAAGCGCAAAGATTTAGACGGATGAAGGTCTGAGGACATGCTCTCGCGTATCCTCAACAAAGTTGAAGTGTCGGACAAGATGCTGAAAGGCATGAAAGAAGATGCATCCACTCTTTGCCAGAACGTCACTATTAATTGAATTTCGATCAAGTAGTTAGAAACCCAAATGATCATATCCTGTCTCATCTAAACCCGAGACAACAGGTTTTTTTTCCTAGTGATAATATTTATAACCCCAAGAGTGAGGTTTGAAAGTTTACTTGTGTCGTGACACGATATTAACTAAAGCATTGTTTGGGAGGCAACCGTAAACCTTATACTTGCTTCTTGTTATATTAATAAAATAATATTGTTTTTTTTACAAAGTGCAGAAGTAGGAAGTGATTGAAAAAGAGGATGCAGGTAGCAAAATGTATTGCAGGCGAACCGCCGACTTGATCAGTGAACACGACCTCCTCAACCATATTACTCAGGCATCTCCATCTTGGACCCTTTAAAAATCAGCAGTTTGTAGAAAATTATTGCCAACATGTTGGCGATATCGATGATCACCACCATTCGGAACCTTACATGAGTTGCAAAGTTTGTCACATTTGTAGAAGACACCAACTACTTGGCGCTTTGTTGAGTGAATGGGCGAACCTCACTAATATCGCCGAAAGTACTAAAACTGGACGGTCACTGCGAGTGGGAGGTTCTAAAACCCTTTTTCGATAATGTCTCTCACCTTTCGCTCAGCACAAACTCACACTAGCACTCTAACATTATATTTCACGCCCTTTTAGTGTATTTTATTTGTCAAATAATGCTCCGATCCGTATTACATTGCTCCCTAACACTTCTTTGGTATCGGAATTAACATTTAAGGTAACCAAAACCCTCAGTTATTTGCTTAAAAATTTTACTTATTTGCATCATCATATATTTTGTTAAATCATTGTTGTGTAACTGAGTTGATGTGAAGAAAATAATATCAATTATTATTCGGTGCTTCTTGGGTAATTGGTATTCACTCACTGAATTGGGCTTTGAAATAACTTTTTATGTGTTGAAATCGATGAAATGCTATAGGACTTGGTCGAAGTTTGTGTTTAAGATGCTTGAATTTCATTATTAGGGGTTGTAACATTGAATTTGAAAGAATGGGTTGAAAATAGGCACGTTGGGCTATTTGGTTAGTTGATTATAGCTCGACCAACTACTCCACAATTCGCGTAGAGTCTCCATTTTCCCTTTAAATTAATGCCATTATCATAGTGATGATCTACCTTTTGGCGAACAAGCTTATGACGCCGAATGCACTTGGCGACAAGCTGAAATACCTCTTGTTCTACCTTTGTATGCACCTTTGTACCATCTGTGCATCATTTTCAGCGCATTGTGTAAATGGATAAGCACACCACTAACTAATTGGGTGAGTCAATTTCCCAACCTTGACGTCACTCCTACAGTTAAAAGTATTTTCTAATTTTTTCTTGAAGTCTTTTTACAGAAATGACTATACCAAATGTTGCAGGAAAGAGTAGCCCACCCCGATACGTAATATCACAGGAATTGAAAAGAAACAAAAAGATAAAAGAACTGCCAAAAGAATGAAAAGAGAGAAAGAAAGCAAGTGCTCGCAGGAAGATACCTATTGGTCACACTATTCCTTCATGGAAACGTGAATTCTATGCAGGTGTAGATGCCTTTATGTATGCCCATGAATTGAACTAAATGATTGCGGCTAACATTGCTGCAGAAACTATGGATTTTGGATAAAATGAGAACTGAACTGATAACTGGGGGACCGTTGTGGTATTCCAAGCTGATGCATTAGGCACTGATGTCCCGACGGATGAAACAAACATATAAACATGATCCTCTCTTTACCTCCCTCACTAATTTTCTTTACTTTGGTTGTTGAATGTTTTATCACTTACATTTGACGAAAAACACATTTTTTTAGTGGGATGAAGCTCACCTTTATTTGCTTGTGATGGATATTTGTGTTTTGTGTGCACTTGGATCGTCTGTTTTAATTTCATTTTCAAACTTCTGAGCAATTAGTTGAGCCTATGTCTCTTTTTTTTGTTTAATTGCAAATGATTTTCCCCTTAGAAAAGTTTTCATTTTTCGAATATTCTCGCAACCTCTTGTGTTGATAGTGATTGTTCTCCTACAAATTTAAGTCTCAGTTTCAATCAATGCCGATGAATTGAATAGTGCTCTCGATTGGAAAAACATGCATGTACGGATACAATGAGACTAAATGAAGTAACAAATGCAATATGTGAACTCTTTTAATCTCATTGTGATTTGCCATGTATAAAATTGATTCGTCTTTATGATGATCATTGCACACTAACAAAAGTGTGTACTCCTGTTTGGCTTTTGTGTCGATACCTTGTATGATGATCTTACTTTTAACCATGCATGAATAACCTAAATTTTTCCTAGTTTGTTTGATTGAAATAGAAAGATGCCGTCTTGAAATGATCTTAGGAAATTTTAAGGAGTCTGAACCAAATTTGACATACACCTCATTTGTGACCTTCCTGTGAGCGTGTGGAACTCTTTTTAACACACCTTGAGCCTTACTCTTCTTCGAAAGAAAACTGTGAAAACCAAGACCTTTATTTAATCACCACCTATAATCCTCATGACTTTTTATTGAATGAATAGACAACATAAGACAAAAGCTTCAGTTGGGCTATGGTGAAAAGGGAAAGGAGAATGCAACAAGTTCAAGAAAAGTCTCCTTAAACCATGGTATTACAATGAAATGGAAACCCTTCAAAAAAAAAACACAAAAGAATGAACAATAAAGATTATTGACTAAAACTCAAAAAGAAATTTTGGTTTCCAATTAATCCATGGAAACAAATAATAAGATGACTTGGAATCACAAGAAGAAAATTGAGAGACGAAGGTAGAGAACAGGAAGTGTGTGTGGGCTTCGCATTTCATGAGGAGTTTTAGTCACTAAGCTTAAATTACCATACCTTTTCAATCAGATCCACTACAAGCATTACACACTTTTTTGATCCCGAGTCCCGAATCGAGGATTTATTGGAAAATAAGGGGAAACCTATGGGTGAAAACATATATTGTGTTCCTCCATCTAAGTGTTAGTGTTGCATCTGATTCCTAATCTTAAAATGATTAAATTATGTGTGTGAATATGAGATTATTCTTTGTGTTAGGGCATTCTGATTTTGTTGTTATGCTTTAACTTGCATTAGTAGTAAATATTGTGAGCATGAGAATCTTTGGTAATGGTGTGTCACAACCTAAATCTTTGAGTAGACAATTGATATTTGCATGAGTATTTGAATCTTGTTATGTAAATTTATGATTGTGTCTTGTTTAGCACTATTTTAGACATCTTTTTTGAACTGTTGAACTTGCGTTTTACTTTTGGACAAGAAAAAGATTAAATTGAGGGTGTTGGTGAGTCATCAAATTAGACATAATTAGGATTTTATTTTAATATAAATAGTGTCCTATAATGCTTATTTGGTCTCAATATTCGATGAAAACTCTTATATTTCAGGTGTTTAAAGGTATAATTGAAGCATGAACACATACACGTAAAAAGGACGAAAAAGGTTGAAAAGAATGTAGAAACTGAAGACTGAGCATCGCCAAGAACACTTGGTGAGTCGTTGAGTAGACGTACGCCGCCCTTTGTTCCAAACATGCGAAGCCCTGAAGGAAATGGAACAAAAAGCGATGAAAGGATCAGTTGGCGCATCGCCGAACGGGTTTGCGAAGCAATGCTATACCGCCCAATGCTCCAGAACAAGAAGATGTTCATTATTTGTATATTCTAGTTTGACTCAAAAAGTTAGATGCAAATTATTGAATTAAGATAAACTTAAGAAAGTGGATGTCATTAAAAACTCCAAAGAATAATTATGCATTGAATCTATGTATTATTTTTTATAAAAAAAAATTAAGGCCTAATGATTATATTGTAAACACATATTCATATATGCAATACTTTATATAATTATTCAGAGCTTATCATTTTTTTGTAATCACATAAAGCGCGAACAAGTTCAATAGATAAAATAAAATTGTAAATCTGCAAAGAAAAAATTAATATTATTCCTTTGAGTTATCTATATGATATGATAACATATAATCGTACCCTAATTTAGTATATAATAATATTAAAAAAAGTATAAAGAATACATTTAAACAAACTTACCATACAAAAAACACAATATTTTGACTCTCTCTGTCTCTAAAATGAGACATTTTAGCCTTTAGGCATAAACCCAACAACTAGGGTCGTCTCAACAAGTTTGGGGGCCTAAGGCCAAACGTATAACGAGACCCTATTTGTTAGTAGACAATACATATTGAATAATTAGATCATACTCCGTCTAGATATACAAATGAGGTCTAGAAAGGCAAGATACTAGCATTATAAAGAAAGAATGTAAACAATGTAAATTATTTTCAATAAAAATTATATAATATAAAGTTTGAATAATAAGAAACAACTCAATTTTAAAAAAAAATTATGATGTTGAAATAGAGTTACGAACAATTTTAGAAGTAGATATAATAATATCAAAATGGTGTTGATGTTGGGTTTTATTTGCCCTAAATTTCTTACCATAAATAGGTTTTCCTTTTAGGAAAAGGTTTTGGATTGACTAATCCTTTTTCTGGTAGGAAAAGGTTTAGGACTCTATAAATAGAGGTATGTTCCTTCTAACTTAATCAGCATTCATAATGTAGTCTTAAGGGTTTTGAGAGTTTTGGTTAGAGGGAGAATTTATGGGTCACAAGCTTGATACGTTATCACTTGTGTGAACCTCACATGTATTCCGAGTGAATTGGTTGAGGTTGTTTCTCTCTGTATTTTGTACTCTCATATTTATAGTGGATTGCTCATCTCCTTTGTGGACGTAGGTTGATTGACCGAACCACGTTAAATCTTTGTGTCTTTTGGTATATTTCTCGTTGTCTTCTTACTCGTGGTCTTTCGATGTTTGCATAGCTAGCTTCCGCGTTTACACCTGCTTATTTTCGGTCCTAACTAGTGGTATCAGAGCCAGATTCAATGACGGAGTCAGGTTTAGTGGTTCGATAATTGATGATTGAACCAGGTTAGAAGGATGTGTTCATCTTGACGGGTGTAGTTGTAGTCGCAACCTTTTTGACAGTAATGAAGATTTTGTTGGAGAAATTGTTTCAGAGAGGTTATCTGTGTTGAGACATAAATTTTGCAAAGGAGATTATGGAGAGGAGAAGCAAGTTGTTGAAGATTAAGTAAAGAAGGTGGGCAAATTTATTTTGTCAGAAATTCAGGCCAAGGGGGAGATTTGTTGGGTTTTATTTGCCCTAAATTTCTTACCATAAATAGGTTTTCCTTTTAGGAAAAGGTTTTGGATTGACTAATCCTTTTTTTGGTAGGAAAAGGTTTAGGACTATATAAATAGAGGTATGTTCCTTCTAACTTAATCAGCATTCATAATGTAGTCTTAATGGTTTTGAGAGTTTTGGTTAGAGGGAGAATTTATGGGTCACAAGCTTGATACGTTATCACTTGTGTGAACCTCCCATGTATTCCGAGTGAATTGGTTGAGGTTGTTTCTCTCTGTATTTTGTACTCTCATATTTATAGTGGATTGCTCATCTCCTTTGTGGACGTAGGT
>NC_028637.1:19185182-19213204 GCF_001406875.1 Solanum pennellii | reverse complement strand
CAGTGGTTCGATAATCGATTATTGAACCAGGTTAGAAAGAGGTGTTCATCTTGACGGGTGTAGTTCTAGCCACAACCATTTTGACAGTAATGAAGATTTTGTTGGAGAAATTGTTTCAGAGAGGTTCTCTGTGTTGAGACATAAATTTTGCAAAGGAGATTATGGAGAGGAGAAGCAAGTTGTTGAAGATTAAGTAAAGAAGGTGGGCAAATTTATTTTGTCAGAAATTCAGGCCAAGGGGGAGATTTGTTGGGTTTTATTTGCCCTAAATTTCTTACCATAAATAGGTTTTCCTTTTAGGAAAAGGTTTTGGATTGACTAATCCTTTTTTTGGTAGGAAAAGGTTTAGGACTATATAAATAGAGGTATGTTCCTTCTAACTTAATCAGCATTCATAATGTAGTCTTAATGGTTTTGAGAGTTTTGGTTAGAGGGAGAATTTATGGGTCACAAGCTTGATACGTTATCACTTGTGTGAACCTCCCATGTATTCCGAGTGAATTGGTTGAGGTTGTTTCTCTCTGTATTTTGTACTCTCATATTTATAGTGGATTGCTCATCTCCTTTGTGGACGTAGGTTGATTGACCGAACCACGTTAAATCTTTGTGTCTTTTGGTATATTTCTCGTTGTCTTCTTACTCGTGGTCTTTCGAGGTTTGCATAGCTAGCTTCCGCGTTTACACCTGCTTATTTTCGGTCTTTACAGTTGATTAGTGCCGGTACTTGAAATTTGAATAAGACACAAAAAACAGATTTCATCTTTTTATAAATACACAACAATAGTGTTTACATAATGTTGAATGTTTGAATGTTTGAGATGATATTTTAGAATATTTAATAATAAAAGAATAAAATAGTGACAAGAAGAAAAGTAAGTATAAGAACACAATACAGTTGGTTCATGATAATCGTTATAATATAAANACAACAGAAGAGATAGTATATATATATATATATATATATATATATATATATATATATATATGTATGTATATTTGGGAAAAAATTGGGGCCCAAAAAACTCTTGTAAACTCTTGTACACATATAAAACTCTTGTAATCTATCTCTGATTTTTTAATTTTCTTCTAAAATTTATTAACATGTTTTTTTATCTATTTTGATTGTGAACAAACCAATTCGTTTAGGTCAAAAATTGAGATGCATGGTAAAAAATAAATGGCTGCTCAGGCTCAGGGAGGTGAAGTTGCTGTTAGAGATAGGGATTCTGGTGATTTGCGGACTGAACGTCCTCTCTATACTTGTCAAACGATTGTCAACAATGTGAAATATTTTTTAAAAAAAATTCACCTTTTTCTTGTGTTTTTGTTAAAGATTTCGGATCTGGAATCTAGGGTTCTTTTGTTCTTTATCAGTTTAATGTGGATTAACCTGTTTTTTTAGATTTAATTTGTTTAAAAACTCACTTCTCCAAGTGAATTGTGGGATTTCTATAACTTCTCCTTAGTGAAGTAATTGGATTATAACTTTTTATATTCTTTAAATAAAATAAGTTTTAGTCTTTCACAGCAAAACGTTATGTCAACATATTTTAATATATTTTTGAAGCATTTATCTATATTGCATTCGTATTAAGCCTTTCCTTTGAAGCTGAAATTTTGTTTACAGAATAGATGACATTAAGAAGCACTTCCCTATCTTTGGGAAAGATAGAGCAGAGGATCTTAGGGAAATTGTAGTGAGGTTTGAGGAAAATATGTGGTCTAAACTCTTTTATATTTATTCATGTTGGTATAAGTTTGCATTGGTTTTTCAAGCCATCAGGGTTTGTATTTCACATTTTCACCTTAAATTTTAAATTAAGAAAAAAATCCTCGTATTTTTATCGTTTTATTTTCTATATATTTATGGTTTCAAATATCCTATATATGAGGTGTCGTGCAGACCAACATAGAATCTTCATATTTTTAATTTTTTCGCGAAAATAAACTTTAATGGGAACTTTTGTTTTTTTATGTCAAACCAAACTCCCACTTAGAGTTTTATTGGAAGCAAGCTTTCCCTTTGATATACTCTGTCTTTCCTCGTCATGTTTTTCTTGCCTAAAACATCCTTTTTAAAACTACTTCTGGACAAAAGAATAGTAACGAGGAAGCAACAGAGGAGGACAATTTGGACGTGTAAAAGGAGGATGCCGTAGAGGAGGTGGTGTTTAGAAAGGAGAAAAACTATGTGTTGGATTCGGACAAAAAGAGAATGTCAAAATTGGGGAAAGTAAGGTATTTTTATATTTGTTATTCTACCAGTCCATTTTTTTTCTTGAAAGCCTTTTCCATATTAAAAATAAAAGGAAAAACCAGCATTACTTCATTGATTCATTTGTTCATAATTATACAAATTGGATTTTTTCAATTGACAAGTTGAGTAGCTAGCATAAATACAAAAGGCAACTGATTTACATTTTGTTGTTTGACTCTCTAATTACCAATTTTGTAAATCATTTCTTCTGAATTAATTACTAGTCCATAGCTTGAGGACTTATAAGGCATTATTTGTTCTCACAAGATTAAGATATCTCAATATGAATGCACATTCTAATTATCAATATATTTCTTAGCTTCGAAAATTGAATAAATAATAAATATAAAATTTAAATAAAAAAGTACTTAATATTGAAAATAAAAATTTATATAATAAAAACACTATATGATAAAGAAATAAAATATATATGTTTTCTAGTTATAGTGAAAATGGTTTTTCTTCAGTGGTGTGGGTAATGGTTGGTGTTAGTTGTTTGTAATTTTGGTGGTAGAGGTGGTTGTGTTTGTAGAATTTTGTTGATGTTAGTTGTTGTCGGTGCTGTTTGTGGGGGTTGAAGAGCATGTAGTGGTTGATAATGTGTTGGTGCTAGTTTGTGATGATAGAGGTCATTGTTTGTAAGGATTAAGAACAATAGTTCTGTTAGGGGTGGGGTGGATAAAATTATATTGATGTGGTTGGCGAGTGCAACGGTGGTCGACGACGGTAATGATTGTGGTGGTGTTAGGTGATTGTGATGGAGTGAGGGTGAATATACACAAAGAAAATACCTCTTAATAAGATCTGAATAACTAAGACGTATTCATTTCAAATAAGTGCTTAAATTTAATGTAAACACATACAGTTAATAACATTAGTTTTGAACACTCATACCAACATTAAATACAAACAAAGGAAACCTAAGATAACACATTAGAACACATTGTCTCCTCATTATGATAAATTTTTTTCCGTTTCTAAGGACTTTATCAATCGAAGTCGGTTGTTTTATCATGCTTTGGGCATGTCGTAGACTGTCCTTCCAGAACATTTGACAAGATCATTTGCAACTGAAATATGAGTTAACGTTGGTTCAGAAATTTTTTGGAGCATTTGACTTGAATTAAATTTTTTAATAAGTATCATTCTAATGAGTTACCTGAAGCTCGCATGAGGTTTCAGAAGTCACAATATTTTTGAGAGCATATTTCCTAGATATTATGATTTTTTCCTTTTTCCGCGTTGTAAGGATTATTGCAATTGGAACCAACTGGTTTACCATGCTTAATTCATATCGTATACTATGTCCTTTTGGGATATTTAAAAGGAGCATTTTAAACTGAAATATGAAATTAATTTTGATTCAGCAAATACTTCTATTATTTAACTTGAATTATCTATCGAATTAGTATCCTCGTACCCTCTAGAAGCAACCCCTAACACCTCCTCACTAGTTTGTATATTCACCCCTATTCACGTCTCCAAATGATGTAATCTCGTTTCCATAAACAAAGGCCACTCCCATGTTTATCGAATAAATTCACACATCGCACATTAAAAGAATTTAGGTGGAAAATATTTTGTACCCGACCCTAAATCAATTGATATGACATCAAATATGCCATAATTGTTGGTCAGACGCATAACATTTTTATTATATACACTATATCATATCCTAGACCAACACTTAATTTTATTATCATAAGCAATGATTTACCTATTTATAAAATATATTCAATGTCAAACTAGCTAGCTTGGGTATAAATAAACATCAGTGAAATGAATGATCTTTATGTGAAAATAATGAATGTCAAACAACATTATTACATTAGTGAGAGTTATGTTCCTCTCCTTGTAATGTCCTCTTCAATATTCCCTCTGCAGACCCCTATATTTTTAAGATTTATACATTTTTCATATTCCCTCTCCAGACCGCTATATTTTAAGTTATATACGCACATATATACATACATACATATATACATACGTATATACATAAAGATATAAATAAATAAATAAATAAATAAATAAATATATATATATATATATATATACATATATACATATATATATATGTATGTATGTATATATATATATGTATGTGTGTATAAAAAGTGTCATAACATATAACTTTGATAGTTGAAAATTAAAGAAATAATGAACAAAAAAGAGACACTATTATTATCTATAATTAATTACAAGTAAACATATCATGACGATTCCTTTTTTTTTCCAAAAGGTCTAGAATGTTACTTTGTTTGCGTGATTAACATTATTCTTGCTATTGATTGAATAAAAATATGAATAATTCATTTTTAGAAACACTAATTCACAGTATTAATGTATGATAAAGTTCCACTTATAGTTAATTGCGCATTGTTGTTTCTCAAGAAAAAAATGTTGCATGATATCCATTAGTGAGAAAGACCAATTACGTAGCAGTAGTAGTGATGATGATAACTCTGAAAGTTATTTTTATTAAAATCTCACCTCAGAAAAAAGAGAAAATTCAGAAAAAATATGAAGAAACTAGTCTCATTGATAGAATCAGCAGCTGCCTAACTCTCTTATTTATCAAATCCTTTCTCGATTATCCATATTAGATGCCTTTAGAACGACTATTCCCTCTAAGCATTGGAAATACTTTTGGACTTCTATTGACAACATTGTTTATGACAACAAGGAGTATTGTTATTCACATGGCTTGGGGGTACACAAATTCATTTCCTTAATGGACAATAGAAGTCCAAAAGTATATCCAATTTTTAGAGAGAATAGTTATTCTGAAGGCATCTCATATGGTCAATCTAGAAAGAATTTGAACAATAATAGCGTTAGACAACTGACTCATTCTATCAATGAGGTTAGTTTCTTCACATTCTATCTCAATCTTTTGAGGTAAGTTTTCAATAAGAAAAACTTTAAGAGTTTCCATCATCTCCACAACTACTAGGGAATTGGTCTTTCACACTCATGGTTGTCATGCTACTTTTTTTTTAGTTGAGAAATAACAAAACAATAATAACTAAAAAGGGGAGAATTATCATACATTAATAATGAGAGTTGTTCATTCTTAAAATGAAATGTTCATATTTTTATTACATTGATAGAAAAAGTAATGTTAATCACATAAGTAAAGTAACATTATGGACCTTTTGGCAAAAAAATAATAAAAAAAGCATCTTCATGATAAGTTTACTTGGAATTTTCTATAGACAAATAATGGTGTTTCTTTTTTGTTTATTATTTCTTTAATTTTTAACTAACATAGTTATATTTGATGACACTATTTTTTAATCTAATTTTATGTGACACTTTTATCTATATATATTTTAACGAATTTCTTAACAATATAGGGGTCTTAGGGAAAACGAAGAGGAGATACAAGGTGAGGAACATAACTCTTACAATTTAATTCTCTTAACTCGACTATTGATCTCTATGAATGTCAAATTGCACGTATATAGTAAACACACACATGACGATCTTTATATAGATAAATCTCTTTAAGTTATCACATGTTTTTTTTTACCTCTTATATTTTTCTTGAGAGCAAACAATATAAAAATTTTTTTAAGACTTTCCTAGTTCTTCAATATATTTTGAATAGATAATATGCACATTTTTTGAATTCCTTTATCTTTCGTGATTAACGCTTAATTTTTTTTTTATCAAATTGGTAATTTTGACATTATTGTCACTTCCTTTAGGAAAGTTTATGAATTGTTATTTCCTTCATGGAAATAAATAGAACATAGAATAGAAAGTAGCCAAAAAGATTCATTTCTCTCACCTTACAATGTTACTTTACTACAGTTGTTCTAGATAATTGGATTTACGACAGGTACATATTGCATTAACTTTCAGACACAAAATAAAATGTGTATGTTTTGTTATTTTATCTCTTCAATAGACAAACAATGGTATATCTTTTATTCATTTCGGTAATGAAATCTTATTATTTTAATGTGCTTTGATATATAATATTCATCACTAACTCATTAATTTTCTCAAGCACAATAAGACATTGTTTTAGAGTATCTTTCAGAAAATTTTATAAATATTATTTCTTCAAGAGAAAAATTTGATGTTTTAAAATATGAAGAATGTATATTGATGAGTCCTCAAATTGGAATTTTTTGAGATATATTATAATAGGAACTGAAGCTTAATGAGCATCGCCAAGAAAACATGGCGAGTCACCGACTGGACATACGCCGCCTTTGTTCTAAAATATGAAGCCTAGAAGAAATAAGATCAAAAGGCAACGAAAGGAGTATTCGAGGCATCACCGGACATGTTCGCGAAACAACGCAATACCGCCCAATGGTGAAGAAATTGAAGAATCTGAAGGCAAGCACAAAACGACGATGAATTAGAAGAAGGGTGATTCATCGAGTAGTTTGGCGGTCACGAGTAACCTAGTCGAGTGGTTCACCGAAAAACTTAATATGAATTCTATAAATACTAGCCGTAGGTTTTATATTTAAAATCCAAACATTTTTATAGTTTAGAGGCATTAGATTATTTTTCTTTGTATATTCTCTCAGATTTTAAGAGGAGTTTGTAGAAAACTTATTGAAAGAAGGGTTTCATCGATTGCATGTTGGAAGTGGGTCTTTCCTATTCATCTTGGTTTGTGCATATTGATGTTTAATTTCTTATCCCAATATGATTTCATTATCAATTTAGGTGTAATTTTTTATTGCTTGATATGTGGATAAAAACCCTATTCGTAGGGTGTGATTTAGCAAATTTGTGTTGATATTGTTGTTGGGTCATGATTTGTAAGAAGTTAGATGTACTGTAATGGTGATTACACCTAGTGGTTGTGGTTTAACATAATTGGTTTGTAGTTCAAATATAAACTCATCCATGTGTTTTCGGCTTTCACGAGAGAGAGATCGCGAAACAAAAACATCTAGACTAATGCCCTAAGGAGTGGGTCAACATGAGGTCCTGCCACACTGGGTGAACCGTAGAACCGTATCCTAACACTGAGCTTGAGAGTATAAATGGGGTAAGGCGTAGTCTAGCCTTTATTCGGCAAACGGCTGTCCGAAAGGAACACATTTGAAAGGCGGTAAGTTGTCTGATAGTGAACTTATTTCCATTTAAAGTTTATGCTAGTCACAATTATCTAACAAATTTCTTATCAATCATGTACCCAACCACTTATCTCAACTTTTATTGTAGTCACACCCCAAGAAATTTTTCCCATGCTTGATTCCCTTTCGCATTTTTATCATTTATACGATACTAGAGACAAAATCCGCCATCGATATTTGACATTTTGTTCTCACCCCTTCAATTCATAATGTTTTTATTCATTAATCTCTTTAGAGATGACTAATTAGAATGAAATACTAATTTAACTACATTTTATCGAAACTGCTATCTTGGGACAAGACCTCAACCCTTTGTTGGGTTATCAAACTATCGACGATCAGAGACACTCATACCGCAGGGTAGTGTTGATGGACATAATAAGAAACAAAATGGTGCCACTGCCGAGGAGTGGTGTCACGTGAAAATGCATTTTAGTAGAGCTTTTATTCTTATTTGTGGTAGTCTACTTACTTATTTTTTAATTTCTGTTTTAAGTGTTTGGTTGTTAGCAGGAACAATGAGTGTAAATAGTAGTAACGGTAGCCAGGTTGACCACCAAGATGACTTCGATAACCTCAACGATGTCAAAGAGCCAAATGTCAATGACCCCCTATCTCATGCGAGGTATTGGATCCGGTAGCTTACCCTGGTCGAGGGGAATGCGATGTTCCACAAAACAGGTACTATGCTGCTGCTCTTGCAACTAAAAGGAATCTCATGTGGATTGCCTCATGAGGATCCCCATGAGCATCTTCAAAACTTTGTAGATGTTTATGGGCCATTCTCTTTCGAATAGCATCTCTCAAGAGTATAACTTGGAAGCTATTTAGTTTTTAGCTTAATTAACCCGAAATTTTATCACTTCATGTGAAGATATGGTTACCGCATTCAGTTTACGATTTTTGCCTCCCTTGAAGATAATGACTATTCGAGGTAACATTCAAAGCTTTAAAAGCGTGAATGGAGAGTCTCTACACAAAACTTGGCTAAGGTTCAAAAAGATTATCCTACAATGCCCAACCTATGGTTTACCTAATCATGTGCTCCTTCAGTACTTTTTCCGCAATTTAGATTCGGTAAACAAAGGTGTCTCAAACCAACTCTCACTCGGAGGCTAAAGCAGCAACTATATGCAATAGATACTTTACTTCTTTATGGCATGACAACCATCAACGGGGTATGGTACACTCGCGAGTATGGGGTCTCTCCTGTCACATTTCAGCTATGGAAGGAGAATATTTAAAAGGAAAATGTGAGAGAAAAAACATGGCAAAGATTATGACACATCCTCATATTCTTTCAAAGAACGTCATAGGGGATTTTCCCCGTAGTGCGAATGTCATGGGGGTCGATAGAACTAGTCTCGAGGAAATGAAATTTCAAGCTATGTATAACGAGGAGGTAAACTTTCTAGCCAATAAAGGCGGTGGATATCTATCAAAATACCCTAGACAACGTGGAAATCAAAGTTGGTGTAGAGACGAAGGCTGGCAATATAGAAATCGTGAATAGAGAGACAGTAATCCGAATTGTATTTATGGGGAGAAGGATAGATACATGCCTCCATAGGAGCATAACGAGCCCAAAGATTTAGACGGATGAAGGTCTGAGGACATGCTCTCGCGTATCCTCAACAATGTTGAAGGGTCGGAAAAGATGATGTAAGGCATGAAAGAAGATGCATCCACCCTTCGCCAGAACGTCACCTTTATTTCAATTTCAATCAAGTAGTTAGAGACCCAAATGATCATATCTTGTATCATCTCAACCCTAGATAATAGGGGGGGTTTCCTAGTGATAGTATGTCTAACCCCAAGAGTGAGGTTTGAAATTTTACTTGTGTCGTGACTCTATGTTAACTAAGGCATTGTTTTGGAGGCAACTTAAACCCTATACTTGCTTTTTGTTATATAATAAAATAACAGTGTGCCTGTTTTTACAGTGCAAAAGTAGGGAAGTGATTGAAAAATTGCATATAGGTAGCAAAATGTATTGTAGGCGAACCGCCGACTTAATCGGCAAACTCGACATCCTCCACCATATTACTCACGCATCTGCATCTTTGACCCTTTAAAACTCAGCAGTTTTGTAGAAAATTATTGCCAACATGTTGGCGATCTCGATGACCACCATTATTGGGAACCTTACATGAGTTATATAGTTTGTCACATTCGCAGACACCAACTACTTTGCGCTTCGTCGAGTGAATGGGCGAACCTGACTAATATCGCCGAAAGTACTGAAACTGGTCGGTCAAGGCGAGTGAGTGGTTTAAGAACCATTTTAAATATTCTCTCTCACTTTTCCCTCTGCACAAATTTACACCAGCACTCTAACTTTATCATTCTCGCCCTTTTAGTGTATTTTAGTTGTCAAACAATGCTCCGATTCGTATTTCATTGCTTCCTAGCACTTCTTTAGAATCAGAATTGACATCTAATGTTAATAACCAAATCCCTAAATTATTTGATAAAATTTTTTACTTATTTTCCTCATGATAGATTTTGTTAAATCTTTGTTGAGTCATTGGGTTGATGGTGTAGAATATAACATAAATTATTATTCGGTTCATCTTGCATAATTGGTGAATCCCATGCAATTGGGCTTTGAGTTAAATTTTTATGTGTTGAAATTGTGGAAATTCTAGAGGCCTTGGTCGATGTTTGTATTTAAGAGGCTTGAATTTCAGTATTAGGGGTTGCAACATTGAATTTGAAAGAATGGGTTGAAAACACGCACGTTGTGCTATTTGGTGTTCTAATTATAGCTCGCTAAAATTCTCGACAATTCGCGTAGATTCTCCATTTTGCCTTTAAATTAACATCATTGGCATAATAATGATCTATATTTTGGTGAACAAGCTTATGACGCCGAATGCACTTGGCGACATAGTGAAAGACCTCTTGTTCTCCCGTTGTATACACCCTTTTACCATCTATGCGTCATTTTCAGCGCATCGTTTAAATGGATGAGCACACCAATAAGTAGTTGGGTGAGGCAATTTCCCAATCATAATTTCCCTCCTCCAGTTTAAAATATTTTCTAATTTTTTCTTCATGTCTTTTACATATACTACTAGAACAAAAGTCGCAGGAAAGAGTATGCCACCCCGACACGTAAGAGGACGGGAATTTGAAAGAAAGAAAAAAATAGAAAATTGGCAATAGAATGAAAAGAGAGAAAGAAAGCAAGTGCTAGCAAGAAGATCCCCATTAATCACACTATTCCTGCATAAACATGGATTCTACGCAGGTGTAGATGCCTTTATGGATGCCCGTGAATTGGACAAAATGATTGCGGCTAACATTGCTGAACAAATTATGGATTTTGGATAAAATTAGAACCGCACTGATAACTACAGAACCATTGTTGTAGTCCAAGCTGATGCATCAGGCACTGATGTCCCGAAGGATGAAGCAAACATATAAACATGATCCCCTCTTTACCTCCCTCACTAATTTTCTTTACTTTTGCAGTTGAATGTTTTATCACTTGCATTTGAGGACAAACACATTTCTTTGTGGTGGGATGAGGCTCACCTTTGTTTTCTTGTGATGGATATTTGTGTTTTGTGTGCAATTAGATCGTCTGTTTTAATTGTATTTTCAAACTTCTGAGAAATTAGTTGAGCTTATGGCTCGTTTTTTTCAAATAATTGAAAACGATTTTGCCCTTTAGAAAAGTTTTCATTTTTCGAAAGTCGCTGCCACCTCTTATCTTGACAATGATTGTTCTTCTACGAATTTAAGTCTCAGTTTCGACCAATGTTGATGAATTGTATAATGCTCTCGATTGGAAAACCATGAATATACGACTACAATGTGACCAAATGAAGTTACAAATGCAATATGTAAACTCTTTTCATCTCGTTGTTATTTGCCATGTATCGAATTGATTTCTCTTGTGATGATCATTACACACTAGCAAAAGTTTGTTCTCTTGTTTGTCTTTAGTATCGATACCTTTTGTGAAGATCTTACTTTTAACTATGCGAATAAACCTAGAATTTGCCTAGTTAGTTTGATTGATTTAGAAAGGTGTCGTCTTGAAATGATCTTAGGAAATTTTAACGAGTGCGAGGCAAATTTGACATTTATCTCTTTTGTGACCTACCCCTGAGCGTATGAAACTCTTTTTAACGCACCTAGAGCCTTAGTCTTCTTTGAAAGAAAACTTGTGAAAATGTAGACTTTTATTCAACCACCACCTATAATCCTCATGACTTTTTAATGAATGAATAGACAACTTAAGCCAAAAGCTTCAGTTGGGCTATGGTGAAAAGAGAAAGGAGAATGCAGGAAGTTCAAGAAAAGTCTCCTTAAACCATGATATTGCAACGAAATGGAAACTGTCCAAAAACCCATAAAAGAATGAAAAAGAAATATTATGGAATAAAAGTCCAAAAAAAATTTTGGTTTCCAAATAATCCATGGAAACAAATGATAGGATGACTTAGAAGCTCTAGAAGAAAATTGGTTTTGTGGGCTTCTAAATTCATGAGGAGTTTTACTCACTAATCTTAAATTAACATACCTTTGCACTCAGACCCATTACGAGCATTAGAAATACCTTTTTGATCCTTAGTAACCCGAATCGAAGATTGATTGGAAAAGGGCAAACCTATGGGTGAAAACGTGCATTGTGTACCTCCTTTTTAGTGTGAGTGTTGCATCTGATTCCTGATCATAATATAATTTTCATATGTGTGTGAATATGAAATCATTCTTCGTGTGAGGGCATTCTCATAGTGTTGTTAAACTTGAACTTGAATTTGTAGCAAATGTTGTAAGCATGAGAATCTTTGGCTATGGTGTGTCACAACTTTAATCATTGAGTACACAATAGATATTTGCTTGAGTATTTGAGTCTTGCTATGTACATTCATGATTGAGTGTTGTGCAGCACTATATTAGACATCTTTTTTGAACTGTTGAACTTGTGTTTTACTTGAGGACAAGAAAAAGATTAAGTTGACGGTGTTGGTGAGTCCTTAAATTGGACTTATTTAGGGCTTTTATTTAAAAGAAATAGTTTCCTCCAGTTGTTATTTGGTCGCAATATCTGATGAAAACTCTTATATTTCAGGTAATTGATGTTATGAATGCATGTTCACTTACACGCAAAAAGGAATAAAAAAGTTGAAAAGAACGTAGAAACTGAAGCTTGAGCATCTCCAAGCACACTTGGTGAGTCTTTGAGTGGACGTACACCGCCCTTTGTTCCAATTATGTGAAGCCCTGAAGGAAGTGGAACATAATGTTATGAAAGGATCAGTTGACGCATCGCCAAACATGTCTGTGAAGCAAGGCTATACCGCCCAATGGTCAAGAACACGAAAATTCTCATTGTATCACACAATATTTTTACTCTTTGTGTTTGTGTAAAATGTGACATTTTACCTTTTGTGATAAACCCAACAACCAGGGTCATCTCAACAAGTTTGGGGGCCTAAGGCCTTAGTTGACAATACAAATTGAATTATTATATCATACTCAGTCGAGATATACAAATGAGGTCCAGAGAGGCAAGATACTAGAATTAAAAGTAAGAATGTAAACAATGTAAATTATTTTCAATAAAAATCATATATTTATATAAAAGAGAACCCTAGGCCCGCCTACGTGGCTCCTCCACAAACTAGGATTTCCTTCTAAATTTATTTATTTACAAAAATAGCCTTATCCTTTATTGAAAATATGTGACTTTTATGAAAAATTGTGATTTTTGTTAATAGTTACGTCTTTTATGAATACTTACCCATAAAATAGTAATCTTGTTTCATGAAATGATGTGACTATTATAAAAAGTTATGACTTTTATGAATAGTTGCGACTTTAATTAAGATCTGTAAATTTTATGAAAAGTGTTGTCCTTTATGAAAAATTGCAACTTTAAAGAAGAGTTGTGACTTTTATGAAAAGTTTGACTGTTAGGAAAGGTTGTGACCTTTCTATAGGGTTGCAACCTTTCTAAATAGTCATAACCTTTCCGATAAGTCACAATAAGTATTTGTTTACACTACCATTTCTTTTCAATAGATAGAGGTGTTTCCTCTCATTTTAAAACAACGAAAATCTTGAAGCTCTTTTTCTTTTTTAATATTCTTCTTCAAAATTCTATATTTGTGTACAATGCTCAGGTTAAGTGGCTAGTGACACATTGCTTATGTTAGAGATCTTGGTATGTATTTTACCGTGGTTAATTTTTCTCTATGTAATTAAGGTTAAATGATAATATATAATAAATTTCATTTTTTTTTACATTATTAATTTTTTATGTAAGATACTAGAGTATTTTAGTATTAGTGACCGATAGATTTTAATTATTATTAGATTCCCGCCAGAAGCGCGGGTAATTTTATGCTTTTTTTTTAGGTGAATTTTCACCATGTTCATTCTCTATGTAAATTTGTACAGACTATTTCCTTTACTTATAGGTCAATGTCTCATATGTTTTCAAAAAAGAAAAATGAATGTACAATAAAAATATAAGGTTTATTCTTTTACTCAATAAAATACCTTCTACCTTATATATTTTTCTTTACAACTGTTATTCAGGGCAGCAAGGATCTTCACCCTTGATCAATTGAGTAGTTTTTATTTTTTGTAAGTAGATATCACTTTTTCGTGAGCGGAATTTGTGGTGCATTGAATCTGTCTTCAAATAATTGTTTTTGCAATGAAAATGTATGTAGTTTTTTTATTAATTATCACATTTATGACTTATCTACAAAGTAGTTCATATTTTTTCATCCTCTACTTTCATTTTAAAATGTACCCTAGAAACTCACAAGTATTCCACAATGTTACAATGGTGTTTTGAAAACGAAGAGTAAACTAGAGTTCATTATATGATTTGCTATCGGTCTGATTATAATTTACGCAATTTTCATTTTCAGTTTTTTTGCATTGCTACAAATTGTCCAGCTTTTAGTTTTTTTTTATAATCATTGATGCATAAGTGTAGGAGACGACAAGAGGTTTTACTCCCTTCTTGGCAATATTCATATTTGTAATTTTTCTAGTCTATCTAATATAGTATGTCGATAGTAATCAGCTTTAGCGAGAGGGAATCTCAACTTTAGAATAAGTATTCCAGAATGTATGTCATATAATTGTAAGACGAGACGAGGTATATCGCATACTGTAAATGGTGTACCAAGTCAAAAACATATCCATCATGGCTAAAATTAATACGGATCATTACAAATTCTATAAACATGCATACATAGTGAAAGAAGGATATTTGGAGCTTCTCAGTTTGCTTACTCTTGTATAACTTTTGCTCTGTCTGATTTTTACTGTTGAAGCCCATTGAATTGTGAAGGGAGATTGTTTTGATTAACAAGTGATTTTGCAGTCCATAGTTTGGGACTTGAAAAAGCATGGGATCGTTGTGGTCAGATGTAATTTGAGTTAATCAAGCAAGATAACAAGCAAAATGAAATGAAGGTCAAAGAAATAGTGGTTGGCATTTAAGCTAACACATTCAATGAATTTTAAGTAGTGCACTTCAACCTTTAAAATTTGAATGCATAGCTGCATTGCATGAAGCTTGGCAATTTTACTATACTCAAGTGAGGTACTGACTATTTACTTTGCATTATCTTTTACAATTGTAAGACATGCAAAAAATAATATGTTATTTCATCTTTGTCCAGTGTTGAAACGATGAAGGTTAGTTGAAATTTCTCTCTTTGTTTGTTCTTTTGTTGTCTTTGTTATAAAGTAGTTACAATGTTCGAATCTCATTAATTTGTGAGGGATTATCATATATAACTAATTGATAATTTTTTAGTTTTGTTTTCATGTTTTTTCCTATTTATGTTTCAAGTTCAAATAAAATAATAGTTATTCAATATATATCTCTCTTCTCAAAACAGTTAAACCAAAAAGACTAAGAATGTAACATATTGACAAACTTTTGTAAATTAAAGATATTTCATCCGGTAGAGTTGTCATCATTATTTTAACATATGAACCCACACTCAAGCATTTGTGTTGTAAATTAAGGACATTATTTCAAAATTCACTCATATCTAATATAGAGGAAGATAGCGAAAACATTTGAGGCAAATAAAGTAATTTAGTAAGTGAAAATAGAAAATACTTTTTGTCAAAGTATTAATCAAAATATTTTTAGAAAATATTATTTTTCGATTAAGTTTGAAAAGAATTAAGATAGCCAGTGCTTTACCACATTTTTGATGATTCATTTGCTACTTTATAAAAAATTAGATACATTACAAGAGTATCATTTACAAATGGGAGTGTTCAATTAACAAAGAGGAGATGAATTAATGCATTTATATATAGAGACTCGAAATCAAAGTATTTTTTAATTTAACATTTGAAGTCAAGCTTAAGTGTATTTCTACATATTATCCCGCAAAAAAATAATGACGCAATTTCATAGCATTCTCATATTCTATAAAATAAAGGTCACAAACATAATGAATATTGTATTAAAGTTAAAATGTCTATTTTCATGGATCCAAATTAGTTATACCTAATATAAGTAAACATGTTTTCTTATATTAGATTAAAATTCGCAAAGCTTTACATGTTTTGAATGTGCTATTCGAAACCAAAAAAAAAAGAAGTAACAATTTCTTTTGACAATGCAAATTAGTACCATCAACGATTTTGAAGGTGTTGCTGAGATATCAATTCTAATGGTCATATATTATTTCATTAAACTCAAAAGAGACGCAAGTTAATAGATGAAGTTTACCACCGTGCGAAGCGCGGTTAGTTTACCTAGTTATATAATATAAAATAAGAATAACAAGACACGACTCAATTTTTTTTAAAAAACATGAGGTTATTAAAATAGTGTTATGATAAATTTAATAAGAAGATATAATAATATCAAAATGGTGTTGATTAGTGTTTGTACTTTAAATTTGAATAAGACACCAAAAACAAATTTGACCTAGCTAGACAACAAAAGAGATTTCAAGAGGAGCTTTTAAAGCTAAAGTCTTCAGTAAATTATCTAAACCCAATAAGTGAAGTTTTATTAACAATATAAGCTAAAGATAGTTTTTGGGAGTAGTATTGAGAACCGATGTGGGGATGAGAGTTCACATAACTCAAGTCACCATGTAACGCATGTAGCTATCACGATCCTAAATGTGTCATATTTTTAGATTATCACGTGAGTTTAACCAATGAATTAAGTGGGTTGAAGATGTTCTATGCGATGACATTGTATATGACAATTTTGGAACCGTGGCCGAGACGTTGTATCACCAATTAGGCTCATAATGGTGGTTTTCGGTTAGAAAAAATATCACATAAACTATATTACATTCATATATAAGTTCGTACTTACTCCATTTCAAGCTATATAGTTTTATTTAGAATTCCAAATCGTATACTCGTAAATTCGACATATTAATTCTAGTTTTCCTGCATTGTTTTATAATGGTGACGCAGGTATCAAGGATTTGCATGCAACGCTTTGTTGATCCATATTGAGCTCAGAGTTAGTGATCCTCCTTGAATTCTAGAGGACATCTTTTTCATTTGGTTTACTAGTTTAGTTTATTTTTAGGATATTGTGAGGTCTGTCCCAATATCCATCTCAGTTAGCTCAGAGGCTTCGCAGTTAGTAGATCAATTGGAGTTTATTATTTTTATTAAGACTTAAATGTCATCCAAGGGTTCTCTTGTAGGCTAACAATGGTCTTCGAGTTCCGGCCACATCCAGGGTGTAGGCTCTGAGTGTGACAAACTTGGTAGCAGAGCACAAAGTTCAAGAGTCCTAGGGAGTCTATGAAGTTGTTTCAGTAATGTCTTAGTCATCGGTGTGAGCCGTGCCGCACCTATGATTAGGAGGCTACAACATTTAGGAATGTTTTACTTCTTTTTTATTATTTGTGTGTGTAGAGTTTATATCTAAAAGTATCTCTCTAATTCTTGGTTACGCGCATTTACAGATCATAATGCCTTTACGAAGAGCATTCACAGGTCGACCATCCCTAAGAAATGTTGATGAACAAGGGGTTCCTAATGCACCAGATATGTAACCCCAAGGAGAGGTTACCAATGTCGAGTTCCGAGAAGCTATACAGATGTTAAGTCCAGTGGTAACCCACAAAGAAAGGCAACACAGAAAAGCTCGACAAGAATGGGCTAAGACCTCGAGTTTTCGTGATTTTCTAAGAATGAATCATCCTAGTTTCACTGCATCAAGCACAACTGAATATCCGGAGAACTGTGTGGAAGAATTTAAGAAGGTATTTAGGGTAATGCATGTTGTTGATGCTGAGAGGGTCGAATTAGTTGCATATAGTTGAAGATTGTTGCCAGAACATGGTTTCACCAATAGAAGGATGGTAAGGTTGAGGGTGCACCGCATCCAAGTTGGGCTTGTTACGAAGAATCCTTTTTGGGAAGGTTCTTTTCTCGAGGAATGAAGGAAGCAAGGATAAGGGTGTTCTTCTCTTTGAAAAAGGACTCCATGAGTGTTCAAGAGTATGGTTTGAAGTTCACCCAACTATCTCGCTTAATACAGATATGGTAAACGTATGAGGAGCAGAATGAACTTGTTTGTCAACGGTTTGGGTCGTTCTTCAAGCAATGAAGGAAGATCTTCCCTATTGATTGGTGACATGGATATATCAAGGATTATCGTCTATGTCCAACAAGTTAAAGAGGAGAAGCTGAGGGCCATAAGTGAATATCGAAATAAGAAGTCAAAGACTGGTAATAAGTCTGGTCAACAAAAAGGTGGTTCAAGTCGACCACAATATAGAAATTAAAGGGGAATGCACTAATATCTACTAGTGCATATGCACCGAGAAATTGAGGTGAGTATAGTGGCCAGAATTCGCAGCACTTCAAGGCAAGACCAGCTTAGTCTCAAGGTAGTGTGGCACAAGGAAGAAATAGGGATCCTACATGTACTTAGTGTGGTAAAAACCACCTAGGAGATTGTCGTAATGGCCATACAGGCTGTTTGAAGTGTGGTAAAGATGGTCACTTCATGAGATAGCCTCTTAAGAATTAGCAAGATGGTGGGAATTTGGGTAGTAGAGCACAATTATCATCAGTTTCTCCACTATACAGGGCAGCACCTAGAGGTGTCACTTCTAGTACTAATGGAGGGGCAAACCGTCTCTATGCAATCACTAACCACCAAGATCAAGAGAACTTTCTAGATGTTGTTACATGAATGATCAAATTCTTTACTTTTGATGTTTATTCGTTGTTAGACCAAGAGCAAGTTTATCCTTTATAACTTCTTATGTTTCAAATCAGTTTGAGATTCTTCCTTATACTTTGTGAACCCGTTTGTGTTTCTACACATGTTGGGGAGCCTATTCTAGCATAGAGAGTCTATCGTGATTGTGCAGTTTCCATCAATCACAAGAGCACCATGGATGATCTATAAGAGTTAGACATGGTAGATTTTTACGTAATTTTAGGTATAGACTTGTTCCATGCCAGGTATGCATCAATAGATTGCAGAATTTGAGTTGTCAAGCTTCAAATTCCTAATGAGTCAGTCAAATAGTGGACTAGTAGTTCAGTTGTGCCTAAGGGTAATCTCGTTTCACACCTTAAGGCGAGAAATTTAGTCTCTAAGGGGTTTATCTGTCACTTTGTCCAAGTTAATGATTAAAATGTTAAGGTATCTTCCCTTCAGTCAGTTCCTATAGTCAGTCAGTTTCAAGAAGTATTTTTTTGATGATTTACCCGGAGTCCTTCCCGAAAGGGAGATAGACTTTGGCATAAAAATCATCTCAGATACTCGTCCTTTTTCTATTCCGTCTTACATAATAGCACCAGAAGAGTTAAAAGATCTAAACAAGAAATAAGGTCCTTAGGATTGTATAGAATACTACTAATTGAATAAGGTGACCATCAAGAATAAATATCCTCTTCCAATGATATATGATCTTTTCGATCAACTTTAGGGTGCTTCTTCCTTTTCCAAGATTGACATCAGATTAGGCGATCATCAGTTAAATTTTAGGGAATGCGATATTCTATAGACAAATTTTATAACAAGGTGTGGGTATTATGAATTTTTTGTTATGTCCTTTGGTTTGACAAATATACTCGCGAAACTTGTGGATCTTATTAACATATTTTTCAAACCTTATTTAGATCCGTTTATCATCTTTCTCATTGATGACATACTTATTTATTCAGGGAATGATGATGACTATGCCAGTCACCTTAGGATTGTTATTCACACATTGAGAGATAAAGAACTACATGCCATGTTCTCCAAGTGTGAGTTTTGGCTTAAGTGTGTGGAATTATTAGGTCACATTGTTTATGGTTAAGGGATTAAAGTTGACACTCAGAAGATAAAAACAGTTCACAGTTGGTCTTGACCCACAACTCCAACATATATGAGGAGTTTCTTGGGCTTGAATGGCTACTATAGGATATATGTTGAAGGATTCTCACATATATAATCTCCTTTGATGAAGCTAAATTAGAGGACAATCAAGTTAAAATGGTTTGTAGCGTGTGAGAATAACATTAAGGAGTTGAAAAAGAGGTTGACTACCGCTTCACTTTTTAAATTACAAGAGGGTATTTAAGGCTTTGTGGTGTATTGTGATGCATCAAGAGTTTGCTTGGGATGCGTGGTGATGCAGAATTGCAAGGCTATAGCTTATCGCTACAGAAAGTTGAAGGTTCGTGAGAAAAAATAACCAAAGTATGACTTAGAATTCGCTGCAGTAGTGTTTTCTTTGATGATGTGGCGTCACTATTTTTATGGTATTCATGTTGATATATTTACTGATCACAAGAGCCTCCAATATGTGTTAACCTAGAAAGAGCTCAACCTCAGATAGAGAAGGTGGTTGGAATTACTCAAGAATTATGACATGAGTATTCTTTACCACCCAGGTAAGGCTAATGTTGTTGCTGATGCCTTAAGCAGGTTATCCATGGGGATTGTTTCCCATGTTGAAGAAGAGAAGAGGGATTTAGCTAAATATGTGCATAGACTAGCACGTTTGGGAGTCTGACTCTTGATTCGACAAAAAGAGGTATAATTGTAACAAATGGGCTAATTCGTCCCTAGTGTCAGAGGTTAACGAGAAGCAAGACCAAGACCCTATTTTGTTTGATTCGAAGCAAATGTCCATAATCAAAGAGTACTGGATTTTTAACAAGGCGGAGAAAGTGTGATGAAGTACCAAGGCAGATTATGTGTATCTAAGGTGGATGGACTCCAAGAGAGTATTTTGGAGGAGGGTCATAGCTCCAGACATTCAATACATCCGGTGTACACCAAGATGATCTGCAATATGAGAGAGTTATATTGGCGGGAAGGCATGAAGAATGATATTTCTGATTTTTTTCCCAAGTGTTCAAATTGTCATGAAGTGAAAGTGGAGCACCAAAGTCCTTGAGGTTTATCTCAGAATATAGAACATCCGGAATGGACGTGGGAGGTGATTAATATGGACTTCATCACAAACTTTCCAAGATCTTAAAGGAATCCAACCCATTTCTTGTGGTAAAGTCTACCAATTTGGCAGAAGATTATGCCAAGTTGTACCTTCAAGAAGTGGTGAGACTTCATGGAGCTACGGTCACCATTATTTCAGATAGCGGGGCACAATTTACTGCACAATTCTTAAAGCCTTTCCACTAAAGATTGGGTTCAAAGGTATGTTTGAGTACCATTTTCATCCTAAGATAGATGGACAACCAGAACATACTATCCAAACCACAGAAGATATGTTTGGAGCATATGTGATCGACTTCAAGGGCAATTGTTATGAGCATATACCTCTCATTGAGTTCACTTACAAAAACAACCACCATTCGAGCATCCAAATGACTCCATATGAAGATTTTTATGGGGGAAGATGCAGATTTCTTATTGGGTGGTTTGAAGTTAGCGAAGCAGGGTTGATAGGAACATATTTAGTTCACCATTATATGGACAAGGTGAAAGTGATTCATGAAAGCTTGAAGACAACTCAAAGTCACCAAAAGTCCTACATAGATGTTACGAGAGGACCATTAGAGTTTGAAGATGACGATTAGGTGTAAGGTATCACCCATGAAGGGTGTTATGAGGCTTTGCAAGAAGGGAAAACATAGTCCCCGGTGTATTGGACCTTATAGAAACTCCAAGAGAGTTGGAAATGTGGCTTATGAGTTGGAGCTATCCAAATAATTAGCAGTGGTTCACCCGGTATTCAATATTCCTATATTGAAGAAGTATTTGAGTGATCCTTCATTGATTGTACCAACAGAGAATGATGGGATTAAGGATAACCTATCCTTTAAAGAAGTTCCCGTTCTGATTTTAGATCGTCAAGTTTGCAAGTTGAGGACAAAGGAAGTTGCTTCAGTCAAGGTCCTTTGGAGGAACTAATTCATTGAAGAAGAGACTTGGGAAGCTGAGGAGGATATGAAGAAGAAATATCCAAATCTCTTTGAATCCGGAGAAAATGCAGATCAAGGTACTAAATTCTGTTCTTAGAACTTTATAAGGCTATGTATAAGAATGTTATTACTTGCATTTGTTTGTTGAGTGCTAAAATGATGTTACTACCCTTAGCTTAGTGAAATAAATCTCATTTGAGGACAAATGTTCCTAAGGGGGAGATATTGTAACATCTCATAAAATAAATTAGCTAAGAATAAGCTAAGAAACTAAAAATAAATAATTTTGGGAAATAAGTAGGGAAATCGGGAAAATTTCAAGCTTCCAGAAGTAAATTTTTGTCATTTTCAAACAACTATGACTCCCAGCTCAGGATGAGTTTGGGTAATTTCTTTATATGGTTTGAAATTCCTTGGGAAGGTCTTCCAACGCGGCCAAGTTTGCACAAATCCGATGTCGTATGAGGGAGATATGTCTTTTGGAAGTTGGGTGCTTGGACTGAGGAAAATGCAATTAGAATTTTAGTAAGGGCAATGTTGTATTTTCACCCTAGTATTGCTTAAGTCATTTTAAGGGTTATTTAGGGGTAAAGAAAAAGTTCCAGATCAGTTTAAGAAAAATTAAGAACTCTTAGGGCTTCGGAGAGAAGAGAAAAAAAGCTGAAGATCAGAAATCATCCAAAAGACGCTAAGATGGTTGCGCGAAATTCGTCGGGGCTGATCCCTATCGAGGTATATCAGATCACTTGGTGTTTGGTCCTTTAACCAACACTCACACATGATTAAATACAGCGAATTAGAGTTTATTTTAGTGAAAATCTTAAAGTTCTTGATGAAAAGTAGTGATGTTCCTGTTTGTTGAATTGTAGTTGATCTCTAGAAGTTTTGATTCATGTTTTTGGACATGTTTTAGGGTTTAATATTTGGTTAATGACTAAGTGTTTGGGGTTTGATCCATGGATGTGTAGGAAGTTGGCAGATGAAAATCAACGATGAAAAGTCGAAGGTACCATCAGATAACCCTTGGGGCGCCGCGCCTGCCAGAGCGCCTCACGGCAGACACTATTTAACAGCTTTGACGCCCCGCGCCTTTCATAGTGCAAAGACCCTCTATCAACCAAAAAAATATTAATTGTGATAAAATATGTCATCGAGGGATTTTACTTTATCATGAATCCATTGATTCTATATGAATTATTACTACTCCCCCTTTCGCACTTTATTCGTACATGGAGTGGGGTGGGGGGAAATGGAATTTTATTTTTTATTTCACAAATGGACATGCTAGATCATATATCTATATACGGATAGATAGATCGACCGGTGGATTCGCACCTGAGATCTTTCTACAGATAGTGGAGGTATCCACCCCTATAGCCATGTTCTATTCGGAGAAATAAAATAAAAATAGTCTTTCAGAGAGATGGCTGAGTGGTTGATAGCCTCGATCTTGAAAACTGGTATAGTTTTGAACGAAGAACTATCGAGGGTTCGAATCCCTCGCTCTCCTTTTTTGCTAATTGAATAGATTTTTTTATTTAGTGGTTTTGCCCAATCTGCTATCTGAAAGAAAAAGGAATGGCTCATCTATCCCACCTATCCAAACCAGAATTATAGATTAGATATAAATTAGATAAAATAAATGAGTTGAAAAAAAAAGAAAAAAGGAATACTTAAGATAATTCGAAGATGTATGATTGAATCAAAGTAATTTCTACTTCATTCAAGCATTGGATCTCCTGTTTCATATCAATTAAGAGGGGTCATGAAAAGAACAGTTTCAAAGTCTTGATCAATTCCTTTTTAAAATCCTGCTGCATTTGCAAGAGCCCTTCCTGCGTGCCTCAAATGACCTACAAAGAAGAAGAATCCTAGAACAAAATGAGAGGTAGCTAACCAACTTCTAGCAGAGACATAATTGACTGCATTGATCTCGGTAGCTACACCACCCACGGATTTAAAGAAACTAAAAGAGCATGACTGCTATATTCCGCGTAACGGCATTCCAGCCAAGGTTGTATCTATTTTTTCAACCTACTCAAGTCTAACCCATTGTACCCCTTAGAGGCTCTAACCATGCAGCACACAGATCCCAAAATGCATAGTTTCTCCTCCAAAAATTACTTCTCCACTTGGGGAACACATTAGATATTTACCTAAACCAGTAGGTCCTTGAGCGGATCCCACGTTAGCCCCAAGACATTGGTCTCTAACTAGAAAAGTAATTGCTTGGTCTTGAGAAGCTTCTGATCCTGTAGGCCCGTAAAATTAACTAGGATAAGAGGTATTATTGAACCAAACAAAAATACAAGCAATGAAACGAAAGACGGCTAAATCCCCTAAACTATAAGATAAGTAAGCCTCTCCAGACCATACAAGTGTGCATCCATCCCATGCGAAGGGTTTGGTTAAGATATGCCAGATTCCACTAAGTATACAAATGGAACCTAACCATATATGTCCTCATATTATATCTTCTAAATCGTCCACACTAACAATCCACCCTACTCCTCTAAAAGGGGATTTTAGTAAATGACCAAATATACTCGGGCTAAGGGTCAAGTTGGTAATTTTAATTACATCTCCCCCTCCTGGAACCCAGGTATCATATACGCCCCCAAAAAAAAGAGCCTTGAATACTAGAAGAAAAGCACCTATACCTAACAAGATTAAGTGAATATCTAAAATTGTGGTCATTTTATTTCGATCTTTCTAGACATAACCAAAGAATGGAAAAGATTCTTCAAGTGTCTCAGGTCCCAGAAGTGCATGATAAATGCCGCCAAAGCCCAATAATGCAGAAGAAATTAAATGAAGTATTCTAGATATAAAGTACGGAAAGGTGTCTATAAATTCTCCTCCAGGGCCTACCCCCCAACCTAGAGTAGCTAGGTGGGGAAATAAAATCAATCCTTGTTAATACATAGACTTCTCGAGTACGAAATGGGCCACTTCAAATAGATTCATTGCTACGGCCCAGAATACGATTAATCCTAGATGGGCGACATGAGGTCCTAGTAGTTTACTTGATAGATTGATAAGTCGGGCGTTCCCGGCCCACCAAGCGTAACCTGCGGTTTCTTGGTCAAGACCAGCTAAGGCTAAAATTCCATTAAAAAGCGTTTCCACATGGTAGAACCTCCTCAGGGAATATAAGGTTTTCATGAGGGTGTTCTTGAGCCGCCATCCAAGCGCAGATACCTTCGTTTAAGAGAATATTTTTGGGGTAGAAAGTCTCAAATTCAGGATATTCCGTTGCGTGAATTTCCTGAGAAAATGAAGTCATAGTCACATAGGTTCAGAGCTAGACCGACTATTCCAAGAGCACTCATCCATAAACCCGTCACTGGTACAAATAACATAAAGAAATGTAACCAACGTTTATTGGAAAAAGCAACCCCAAAGATTTGGGACCAAAAGCGGTTAGCGGTGACCATTGATTAAGTTTCTTCGTCTTGAGTTGGGTTAAATGAATGGAATGTATTTTCACCATCACCGTCTTCAAATAAAGTATTTTCTACGGTAGCACCATGAATGGCGCATAGCAAAGCATCTAGTTGCCGGGTTTGTTAAATGCTGTTAAAGAAAATAGTAATTCATTATTCTTAACAATTGGTACTAGAGAATTTTTGGTTCATCATGCTATTGCCCTTTGTTTTCAATGCGGGTCGAAGCATCTCGTTGCCGGGTTGGTTAAATATTGTTAATGAAAATAGTAATTCATTACTCTTAACAATAGGTCCTGGAGACTTTTTGGTTCATCATGCTATTTCCCTTGGTTTACATAAAACTACATTGATCTAAGTAAAAGGTGCTTTAGATGCACGTGGTTCAAAGTTATTGCCAGATAAAAAGGACTTTTGTTATAGTTTTCCGTGCGATGGCCAAGGACGAGGCGGTACTTGTGATATTTCAGCATGGGATTCGTTTTATTTGGCAGTTTTTTGGGTGTTACATACTATTGGATGGGTTACTTTTTATTGCCATTGGAAGCACATCACATTATGGCAAGGTAATGTTTCACATTTTAATGAATCTTCAACTTATTTTATGGGCTGGTTAAGGGATTATTTATGGTTAAACTCTTCAAAACTTATCAATGGATATAACCCTTTTGCTATGAATAGTTTATCCGTTTGGGCATGGATGTTCTTATTTGGACATCTTGTTTGGGCTACTAGATTTATGATCTTTCTTGGCTGTGGATATTGGCAGGAATTGGTTGAAACCTTAGCATGGGCTCACGAATGCACACCTTGGCAAATTTAATTCGATGGAGATATAAAACAGTGGCCTTTTCTATTGTACAAGCATGATTGGTTAGATTAGCTCAGTTTTCTGTAGGTTATATATTCACTTATGCGGCTTTCTTGATTGCCTATACGTCAAATAATATATGTATATATATAAATATATATATATATATATATATATATATTATTTGGGCCTTATGGTCGAGATGGACCTGCCCTTAAGGCTTAGCCCATTTTTACACATATAAAACTCTTGTAATCTATCTCTAATTTTGTAGATTCTTTTAATATTTAGTAACATTCTTTACTTTTTTTATATTTAGATTGTGTAGAAACAAATTCAATTAGATCAAAAATTGAGATGGATGGTATAAAATAGATGGCTGCTTAGGCTCAGGGAGGTGGAGCTGCTGCTAGAGATAGGGATTCTGGTGATTGGCGGACTGAACGTCTTCTCTATACTCGTCAATGGATTGTCAACAATGTGTAAAAAAAATTTTAAAAAAAATTCACCTTGTTCTTGTGTTTATGTTAAAGATTTTCGATCTAAAATATAGGGTTCTTTTGTGTTTTATCAGTGTAATGTGGAATAACCAGTTTATTCGGAATTATCTTTTTCATAAAAAAACTCACTTGTCTAAGTGAATTGTGGGATTTCAATTACTTCTACTTGTGGATTAATTGGATTATAACTACTTATATTCTTTACATAAAATAAGTTTTAGTCTTTCACAACAAAACGTGATGTCAACATATTTAATATATTTGACAAGGATTTAGCTAGATTGCATTCTTATCAAGCCTTTCATTTAAAGCTGAACTTTTGTTGATATGGTTGTTTAGAATGGAGGACATTAAGAAGTAATTTCCTATCTTTCGGAAAGATAGGGCAGAGGATCTTTGGAAAATTATACTAAGGTTTGAGGAAAATATGTGGTCTGTTTTGTATTTATTCTTTTCTATTTAATATTGCAGTATAATTATCTATGGGAAGTGTCTTTTATGATGCTGACAATTCCAATTGCTTACATTCCAATACTGCGAGTAGTAGTCAGAATTCTCATATTCCGACTGAATAATGAAAGTTCAGGCTTTGTATTTCACATTTTCACATGAAATTTGAAATTAAGAAAAAGATACTCTTTTTTTATTGTTTTCTAATCTATTTATTTATGTTCTCAAATATCCTATATATGTGATGTTGTGCAGACCAACTGAGAATCCTCGTATTTTTATTTTTTTCGCGAAAGTAAAAGTTAAAGGGGACTTTGGTTTTTGTAAGTCAATCCAAACACCCATTAAGAATTTTGTTGGAAGCAAACTTTCCTTTTGATATACTCTTTCATTCCTCGCGTTTCTTTTATAAAAGTTCCTTTTAAAACTGAAAATCCCAAGATATGATAATTGAACCCATATCCTATGAAACTATTTCTGGGCCAGAGGATAGTAACGAGGAAGCAATAGAGGAGGATGATTTGGACATGTAAAAGGAGGATGTCATAGAGAAGGTGTTGTTTAGAAAGGAGCAGAACTATGTGTTGGAGTCGAACAAAAGAGAATGTCAAAATTGGGGAAACTAAGGTATTTTTATATTTGTTATTCTACCTGTCCTTTTTTTCTTCTTGAAATCCTTTTCCATACTAAAAATAAAATAGAAACACAATATTAAATCATTGATTCATTTGTTGATAATGATACTAATTGGAGTTTTGCAATTGCTAAGTTCAGTAGCTAGCATAAATACACAAGGGCACTTATTTACATTTTGTTGTTCGACTCTCCAATTACAAATATTTTTTTATCCTTTCTTCGGAATTAATTACTACTCCATAGCCTAATGACTCATAAGGCATTTTTTGTTCTCATCAATATTAAGATATCTCAATATGAATGAACATTCTAATGATCAATATATTTTCTTTAGCTTCAAACATTGAATAAGTAATAATTATAAAATTCAAATAAAAAATATTTAAGATAAAAATTTTAATTAGTAAATAAAAACTTTATATGATAAATAAATAATAT
>NC_028637.1:19127980-19184711 GCF_001406875.1 Solanum pennellii | reverse complement strand
TTTTTCGAGTGATTGTAAAATGGTTTTTTTATAAGTGCTGGGGGTAATGGTTGGTGTTACTTGTTAATCATTTTGGTGGTAGAGGTGGTTGTGTTGATGTGTTGGTGGTAGTTGTCATGATAGAGGTCATTGTTAGTAAGGATTAATAACAATAGTTCTGATAGGGGTGGGATGTCGTCGGTGAGTGCAATGGTGGTTGGCAACGGTAATGGTTGTGGTGGTATTTGGTGATTTTGAATGGAGTGGGATTGAATACACACGGACAAAATACCTCCAAATAAGATTTCAATAACTAAGACCTATTTAGATCAAATAGGTGCTTAAATTTAATGTAAATAAATGCAGTAAATAACATTATTTTTTAACACTCATACCAACATTAAATACAAACTAAGGAGACCTAAAAATGACACTTTAGAACACATTGTCTCCTTATTATAATCATTTTCTTTATTCCGTTTCTAAGGATTATATCAATCTACCCCGACTGTTTTATCATGCTTTGTGCATGTGGTTGACTGTCCTTCCGGAATATTTAATAAGATCATTTGCAACTGAAATATGAGTTATCTTTGGGTCAGCAAACTTGTGGAGCATTTGATTTGAATTACCTTATGAATAATTATCATACTAATGAGGTACTTGAAGCTGCCTGAGGTTTCAGAAGTCATACTTTCTTTTTTCCACTTCTAAGGATTATATCAATCTAAACCGACTGTTTTATCATGCTTTGTGCATGTGGTAGACTGTCCTTCTGGAACATTTAGTAAGATCATTTGCAATTGAAATATGAGTTAACTTTGGTCAACAAATTTGTGGAGCATTTGACTTGAATTGACTTTTGAATAATTGTCATAATAATGATGTACTTGAAGCTCGCATGAAGTTTGAGAAGTCATAATCTTTTCGAGGGCATATTGCCTATTTATTATTATTATTTCCTTTTTTCCCTGGTGTAAGCATTATTGTAATTAGAACCAACTGGTTTACCATGCTTCATTCATGTTGTATACTATGTCTTTTCGAGATAATTAAAGGAGAATGTGAAACTGAAATATGGGATTAATTTTGATTGAGTAAATGATTCTATCATTTGACTTGAATTATCTTTTGACTGCGTATCCTTGTACCCTCTAGAAGCAACCCTTAACACCTCTCACAAGTTTTTCTATTAACCTCTATTCACATGTCCAAATGATCTAGTCTCAATTCCATAAACATAGGGCACCCCCATGTTTATCAAATTAATTCATATAGTGAACGTTACAAGCTTTTAGGTGGAAATATTTTGCACCCAATAAATCAATTGATATGTAACCAAATATGCCATAATAGTTGATAAGAGGCATAACAGTGTTATTCTATACAGTATATCCTATCCTAGACCAAAACTTAATTTTTTCATAAGAAGTGATTTAGCTATTTATCAATGATATTCAATGTCAAACTAGCTAGCTTGAGTATAAATCAACATTAGTGAAATGAAAGATCTTTATGTTAAAATAATGAATGTCAAACGACATTATTACATTAGTGAGAGTTATGTTCCTCACCTTGTAATCTCCTCTTTCATATTCCCTCTCAACACCCCTATATTTTTAATATATATATATATATATATATATATACATATATAAGTATCACCTAGCATTAGATTAAAGATAGTGTCATAACATATAACTTTGATAGTTGAAAATTTAAGAAATAATGAACAAAAAAGAGACACTAATAATTATCTATAACTAATTACAAGTTAACTTCTAATGAAGATTCCTTTTTTTTCCAAAAGGTCTAGAATGTTACTTTGCTCGTGTGATTAACATTATTCTTTCTGTTGATGGACTAAAAATATGAATAATTCATTTTTAGCAACAATAATTCTCAATATTAATGTATGATAAATTTCCCCTTTTAGTTATTAGCGCTTTGTTGTTTCTCAAGAATAAAAAGTTGCATGACAACCATAAGTGAGAAAGATAAATTCCTTAGAAGTAGTGGTGATGATGGAAACTCTAAAAGTTATTTTAATTTAAAACTCACCTTAAAAGAAAGAGAAGATTGAGACAAAATGTGAAGAAACTAGCTTCATTGATAGAATCAACAGCTGCCTAACACTCTTATTATTCAAATCCTTTCTCGATTGTCCATTTTATATGACGTTAGAATGACTAATCCCTCCAAACATTGGAAATACTTCGGGACTTCTGTTGACAACATTGTTTATAACACTAAGGAGTATTGTTATTCACATGGCTTGGGGGTACACAAATCATTTCCTTAACGGACAATAGAAGTCCAAAAGTATTTACAATGTTTAGAGAGAATAGATATTCTGAAGGCATCTGTTGTGGTCAATCGAGAAAGAATTTGAACAATAATAGCGTTAGGCAACTGACTGTTCTATCAATGAGGTTAGTTTCTTCACATTCTATCTCAATTTTTTTGAGGTGAGTTGTCAATAAAAAAAAACTTTCAGAATTTCAATCATCACCACAACTACTAGGCAATTTGTGTTTCACACTCATGGTTGTCATGCTACTTTTTCTTTTTTTGAGAAACAACAAAACACTAATAACTAAAAAGGGGAGAATTACCATACATAAATAATGAGAGTTGTTGTTTCTTAAAATGAAATATTCATATTTTTAGTCCATCGATAGAAAAAATAATGTAAATCAGATAAGCAAAGTAACATTCTGGACCTTTTGGCAAAAATTTAATAAAAAACAGAATCTTCATGATATGTTTACTTGTAATTTTCTATAGACAATTAATGGTGTATCATTTTTGTTTATTATTTCTTTAATGTTTAACTAACAAAGTTATATTTTATGATACTACTGTTTTAAGTAATTTTATGTGACACTTTTACATATATGTATTTTAATTAAAGAATTTCTTTAATATATAGGGGTCTTGAGAGGGAAAATGAAAGAGGATATTACAAAGTGAGGAAAATAACACTCACCAATGAATTCTCTTAACTCAACAATTCATCTCTTTAGATGTCAAACTGCATATATATAGTAAACACACATATGACTATTTTATATAGATCAATCTCTTTAAGATATCACATGTTTATATTGACCATTTATATTTTTCATGAGAACAAACAATATAAATGAGTTCTCAAGAATCTCCTAGTTCTTTAATATATTTTGAATAGATAATATGCACATCTTAAGAATTCCATTATCTTTCGTGATTAATATTTAAATATTATTTTATCAAAGTGGTAATTTTTGAACAGAGGGTTAACCCTAGTCCCCTATCCTAACACTGAGCTCGAGAGAGTATGTTGGGTAAGGCGTAGGCTAGCCTTTATTCGGCAAATGGGTGTCCAAGAGGAACACATTTGAAAGGTGGCAAGTTTTCAAAGAGGGAACTTATTTCCATCTAAAGATTAGGCTAGTCACAATTATCTCACAGATTTCCTATCAATCATGTACCCAACTACTTATCTCAACTTGTATTGCAGTCACACCGCAAGAACTTTTCCCCATACTTGATTCCCTTTCACATTTTTATCATTTTTACAATAGTAGTGACAAAACCCGCGATCGATATTTGACACTTCGTTGTCACCCCTTTAATTTACTATATTTTTATTCATTATTCTCTTTAGATATGACTAATTAGAATGAAATTCTAATTTAACTACATTTTATCGAAACCGCTCTCTTGGGACAGACCTCAACCCTTTGTTGGGTTATCAAACTACCGACGACAGAGACACTCATACCGCAGGGTAGTGTTGTTGTCCATAATAAGAAACAAAATGGTGCCACTTCCGAGGAGTGGTGTCACGTGAAAATGCATTTCAGTGGAGCTTTTATTCTTATTAGTGGTAGTCTACTTACTTATTTTTTTATTTCTGTTTTGAGTGTTTGAGTTGTAAGCCGGAAGTATGAGTGTAAATAGCAGTAACGGTAACCAGGTTGGCCACCAAGATGACTTCGATAACCTCAACGATGTCAAAGAACCAAATGTCAACGACCCCTATCTCATGGGAGGTATTGGAGCCGTCATCTTACCCTAGTCGAGGGGAATGCAATGATCCATAAAACGGGCACTATGTTACTGCTCTTGCAAATAAAACGAATCTTCGGTGGATTGGCTCATGAGGATCCCCATGAGCATCTTCAAAACTTTGTAGATGTTTATGGGCCATTCTCTTTCGAATAGCATCTCTCAAGGGTATAACTGGGAAGCTATTTAGTTGTTAGCTGAATTAACTTGAAATTTCATCACTTCATCTGAAGAGATGGTTACCGCATTCAGTTTGCGATTTTAGCCTTCCTTGAAGATAATGACTAATCCAGATAGCATTCAAAGCTTTAAGAGCGTGAATGGAGAGCCTCTGTACGAAACTTGGCTAAGGATCAAAAAGATGGTCCTACAATGCCCAACCCATGTTTTACCTAATAATGTGCTCCTTCATTACTTTTACCGTACTTTAGATTCGGTAAACAAAGGTGTCTCTGAATAACTCTCACTAGGAGGCTAATGCAGCAACTATACACATTAGAAGCTTAACTTCTTTATGGCATGACAACCATCAACAAGGTATGGTACACTCACGAGTATGGGGTCTCTCCTATCACATTTAAGCTATAGAAGGAGAAGATTTAAAAGGAAAATGAGAGAGAAAAAATGTGGCTAAGATTATGACACATCCTCATATTCTTTCAAAGAACGTCATAGAGGCTTTTGACCGTAGTGCGAATGTCGTGGGGGTCGAGAGCACAAGTCTTGAGGAAATGAAATTTCAAAGATATGTATAACGAGGAGTTAAGCTTTCTAGCCAATCAAGGCGGTGGCTATCGATAAAAATACCCTAGACAAAGTGGAAATCAAGGTTGGTGCAGAGATGAAGGCTTGAAATATGGAAATCCTGAATGGAGAGACCGTAATCCAAATTGGAAATATGGGGAGAAGGATAGATATGTGCCTCCATAGGAGAATAAGAAGCCCAACGATTTAGACGGCTGAAGGTCTGAGGACATGCTCTCGCGTATCCTCAACAAAGTTGAAGTGTCGGACACGATGTTGAAAGGCATGAAAGAAGATGCATCCACCCTTTGCCAGAACGTCACTATTAATTCAATTTCAATCAAGTAGTTAGAGACCGAAATGATCATATCCCGTCTCATCTAAACCCGAGACAACAGGGTTTTTTTTCCTAGTGATAATATGTATAACCCCAAGAGTGAGGTTTGAAAGTTTAGTTGTGTCGTGACACGATATTAACTAAAGCATTGTTTGGGAGGCAACCGTAAACCGTATACTTGCTTCGTATTATATTAATAAAATAATATTGTTCTTTTTTACACAGTGCAGAAGTAGGGAAGTGATTGGAAAAGAGCATGCAGGTAGCAAAATGTATTGCAGGCGAACCGCGACTTGATCGGTGAACACGACCTCCTCCACCAAATTACTCAGGCATCTCCATCTTGGACCCTTTAAAAATCAGCAGTTTGTAGAAAATTATTGCTAACATATTGGCGATATCGATGATCACCACCATTCGGAACCTTACATGAGTTGCAAAGTTTGTCACGTTCATAAAAGACACCAACTACTTGGCGCTTTGTTGAGTGAATGGGCGAATCTCACTAATATCGCCGAAAGTACTGAAACTGGACGGTCACTACGAGTGGGAGGTTTTTAAACCCTTTTTCAGTAATCTCTCTCACATTTCCCTCAGCACAAACTCACACTAGCACTCTAACATTATATTTCATGCCCTTTTAGTGTATTTTATTTGTCAAATAATGTTACGATTCATATCACATTGCTCCCTAACACTTCTTTGGTATCGGAATTAACATTTAAGATAACCAAAACCCTCAGTTATTTGATTAAAAATTTTACTTATTTGCATCATCATATATTTTGTTAAATCTTTGTTGAGTAACTGAGTTGATGTGAAGAAAATAATATCAATTATTATTATGTGCTTCTTGGGTAATTGGTATCCACTCACTGAATTGGGCTTTGAATTAAATCTTTATGTGTTGAAATCGATGAAATGCTATAGGACTTGGTCGAAGTTTGTGTTTAAGATGCTTGAATTTCATTATTAAGGGTTGTAACATTGAATTTAAAAGAATGGGTTGAAAATAGGCATGTTGGGCTATTTGGTAAGTTGATTATAGCTCGCCCAACTACTCCACAATTCGCGTAGAGTCTCCATTTTTACTTTAAATTAATGCAATTATCATAGTGATGATCTATCTTTTGGCGAACAAGCTTATGACGCCGAATGCACTTGGCGACACACTGAAATACCTCTTGTTCTCCCTTTGTATGCACCCTTGTACCATCTGTGCATCATTTTCAGCGCATCGTGTAAATGGATGAGCACAGCACCAACTAATTGGGTGAATCAATTTCCCAATTTTGACGTCTCTCCTACAGTTAAAAGTATTTTTCAATTTTTTCTTGAAGTCTTTTACAGAAATGACTATACCAAAAGTTGCAGGAATGAGTAGCCCACCCCGACACGTAATATCACGGGAATTAAAAAGGAACAAAAAGATAAAATAACTGGCAAAAGAATGAAAAGAGAGAAAGAAAGGAAGTGCTCGCAGGAAGACACCTATTGGTCACACTATTCCATCATGTAAACGTGAATTCTATGCAGGTGTATAGTCCTTTATGTATGCCCATGAATTGAACTAAATGATTGTGGCTAAAATTGCTGCAGAAACTATGGATTTTGGATAAAATGAGAACCGAACTGATAACTAAGGGACCGTTGTTGTATTCCAAGCTGATGCATTAGGCACTGATGTCCCGAAGGATGAAACAAACATATAAACATGATCCCCTCTTTACCTCCCTCACTAATTTTCTTTACTTTGGTTGTTGAATGTTTTATCACTTATATTTGACGACAAACAAATTTTTGGTGTGGGATGAAGCTCACCTTTATTTGCTTGTGAAGGATATTGGTGTTTTTTGTGCACTTGGATCGTCTGTTTTAATTGCATTTTCAAACTTCTGAGCAATTAGTTGAGCCTGTGTCTCTTTTTTTTGTTTAATTGCAAATGATTTTCCCTTTAGAAAAGTTTTCATTTTTCAAATATTCTCGCAACCTCTTGTGTTGATAGTGATTGTTCTCCTACGAATTTAAGTCTCAGTTTCAATCAATGCCTATGAATTGAATAGTGCTCTCGATTGGAAAAACATGAATGTACGGCTACAATGAGACTAAATGAAGTAACAAATGCAATATGTGAAGTCTTTTAATCTCGTTGTGATTCGCCATGTATAAAATTGATTTGTCTTTATGATGATCATTGCACACTAGCAAAAGTGATCTTACTTTTAACCATGCATGAATAACCTAGAATTTTCCTAGTTAGTTTGATTGATTTAGAAAGATGTCGTCTTGAAATATCTTAGGAAATTTTAAAGAGTGTGAACCAAATTTGACATACACCTCATTTGTGATCTTCCTATGAGCGTGTGAAACTCTTTTTAACACACCTTGAGCCTTACTCCTCTTCGAATGAAAACTGTGAAACCAAGACCTTTATTTAATCACCACCTATAATCCTCATGACTTTTTATTGAATGAATAGACAATATAAGACAAAAGCTTCAGTTGGGCTATGGTGAAAAGGGAAAGGAGAATGCAACAAGTTCAAGAAAAGTCTCCTTAAACCATGGTATTACAATGAAATGGAAACCCTTCAAAAAAAACACAAAAGAATGAAAAATAGAGATTATCGAATAAAAGTCCAAAAGAAATTTGTGTTTCTAATTAATCCATGGAAACAAATAATAGGATGACCTGGAATCACAAGAAGAAAATTGAGAGACGAAGGTAGAGAACAGGAAGTGTGTGTGGGCTTCGCATTTCATGAGGAGTTTTAGTCACTAAGATTAAATTGCCATACCTTTGCACTCAGATCCACTACAAGCATTAGAAACTTTTTTGATCCCGAGTAACCCAAATAGAGGATTTATTGGAAAATAAGGGGAAACCTATGGGAGAAAACATTTATTGTGTTCCTCCTTGTAAGTGTTAGTGTTGCATCTGATTCCTCATCTTAAAATGATTTAATTATGTGTGTGAATATGAAATTATTCATTGTGTTAGGGCATTCTGATATGGTTGTTAAGCTTTAACTTGCATTAGTAGTAAATATTGTGAGCATGAGAATATTTGGTAATGGTGTGTCACAACCTAAATCTTTGAGTAGACAATAGATATTTGCATGAGTATTTGAATCTTGTTATGTAAATTTATGATTGAGTCTTGTTTAGCACTGTTTTAGACATCCTTTTTGAACTGTTGAACTTGCGTTTTACCTTATGACAAGAAAAAGATTAAATTGAGGGTGTTGGTGAGTCCTCAAATTAGACTTAATTAGGGTTTTATTTTAATATAAATAGTGTCCTATAATGCTTATTTGGTCTCAATATTCGATGAAAAATATTTTTTTTCCAGGTATTTCAAGTTATAATTGAAGCATGAACACATACGCGTAAAAAGGACCAAAAAGGTTGAAAAGAATGTAGAAACTGAAGACTGAGCATCGCCAAGAACACTTGGTGAGTCGTTGAGTAGACGTACGCCGCCCTTTGTTCCAAACATGCGAAGCCTTGAAGGAAATGGAACAAAAAGCAATCAAAGGATCAGTTGGCGCATCGCTGAACGGGTTTGCAAAGCAATGCTATACCGCCCAATGCTCCAGAACACGAAGATGTTCATTATTTGTATATTCTAGTTTGACTCAAAAAGTTAGATGCAAACTATTGAATAAAGATAAACTTAAGAAAGTGGATGTCATTAAAAACTCCAAAGAATAATTATGCATTGAATCTATGTATTATTTTTTGTTTTAAAAAATTAAGGCCTAATGATTATATTGTAAACAAATGTTCATCTATACAATACTTTATATAATTATTCATAGCTTATCATTATTTATTATCACATAAAGCGCGAACAAGTTCAATAGATAAAAAAATTGTAAATCTGCAATGAAACAATTAATATTATTCCTTTGAGTTCTCTATTTGATAACATATAATCGTACCCTAATTTATTATATAATAATATTAAAAAAAGTATTTAGAATATATTTAAACAAACTTACCATACAAAACACACAATATTTTGACTCTCACTCTGTCTGTAAAAGGAGACATTTTAGCCTTTGGGCATAAACCCAACAACTAGGGTCGTCTCAACATGTTTGGGGGCCTAAGGCCGAACGTATAACGAGACCCTATTTGTTAGTAGACATTCAAATTGAATAATTAAATCATACTCCGTCTAGATATACAAATGACGTCTAGAGAGGCAAGATACTTGCATTATAAAGTAAGAATGTAAACAATGTCAACTATTTTCAATAAAAATTATATAATATAAAGTTTGAATAATAAGAAACCACTCAATTTTTAAAAAAATTTATGATATTGAAATAGAGTTATGAAGAATTTTATAAGTAGATATAATAATATCCAAATGATGTTGATTAGTGTTGGTACTTAAAATTTGAATAAGACACCAAAAACAAATTTGATCTTTTTATAAATACACAACAATAGTGTTTACATAATGTAGAATGTTTGAGATGAGATTTTAGAATATTTAATAATAATAGAATAAAATAGTGACAAGAAGAAAAGTAAGTATAAGAACACAATACAGTTGGTTCATGATAATCGTTATAATATAAATGACCTAGACAACAAAAGAGATAGTATATATATATATTTGGGAGAAAATTGGGGCCCAAGATATTTCTTTAGTGGCCTTATGGTCGAGACGGCCCTGCCCTTAAGACTAAGCCCTTTCTACAAATATAAAACTCTTGTGTATCTCTGATTTTGTAATTTTCTTCTAAAATTTAGTAACATGTTTTTTTTTTTTTCTATTTTGATTGTGAAGAAACAAATTCATTTAGGTCAGAAATTGAGATGCATGGTAAAAAAAATGGTTGCTCAGGCTCAGAGAGGTGAAGCTGCTGCCAGAGATAGGGATTCTGGTGATTTGCGGACTGAACGTCCTCTCTATACTTGTCAAACGATTGTCAACAATGTGCAATATTTTTTTAAAAAAATTCACCTTGTTCTTGTGTTTTTGTTAATGATTTCGGATGTGGAATCTAGGGTTCTTTTGTGATTTATCAGTTTAATGTGGATTAAACTGTTTTTGCAGATTTAATTTGTTTAGAAACTCACTTCTCCAAGTGAATTGTGGGATTTCTATTACTTCACCATAGTGAAGTAATTGGATTATAACTATTTATATTCTTTAAATAAAATAAGTTTTAGTCTTTCACAACAAAACGTGAAGTCAACATATTTTAATATATTTTTGAAGCATTTATCTATATTGCATTCTTATCATGCCTTTCATTTGAAGCTGAACTTTTGTTGAAATGGTTGTATAGAATAGATGTCATTAAGAAGCACTTCCCTCTCTTTGGGAAAGATAGAGCAGAGGATCTTAGGGAAATTGTATAGAGGTTTGAGGAAAATATGTGGTCTAAACTCTTTTATATTTATTCATGTTGGTATAAGTTTGCATTCGTTTTTCAAGCCATCAGGGTTTGTATTTCACATTTTCACCTTAAATTTTAAATTAAGAAAAAATTCCTCTTATTTTTATCATTTTATTTTCTATATATTTATGGTTTCAAATATCCTATATGTGGTGTCGTGCAGACCAACATAGAATCTTCATATTTTTAATTTTTTCGCGAAAGTAAACTTTAATGGGAACTTTTGTTTTTTTAAGTCAAACCAAACTCCCACTTAGAGTTTTATTGGAAGCAAGCTTTCCCTTTGATATACTATGTCTTTCCTCGTCATGTTTTTCTTGTCGAAAACATCCTTTTTAAACTACTTCAGGACCGAAGGATAGTAACGAGGAAGCAACAGAGGAGGACAATTTGGATGTGTAAAAGGAGGATGCCGTAGAGGAGGTGGTGTTTAGAAAGGACAAAAACTATGTGTTGGATTCGACAAAAAGAGAATGTCAAAATTGGGAAAACTAAGGTATTTTTATATTTGTTATTGTACCAGTCCATTTTAATTTTCTTGAAAGCCTTTTCCATATTAAAAATAAAAGGAAAAAACAGCATTACTTCATTGATTCATTTGTTGATAATTATACAAATTGGATTTTTTCAATTGACATGTTGAGTAGCTAGCATAAATACACAAGGAAACTGATTTACATTTTATTGTTTGACTCTCTAATTACCAATTTTGTAAATCCTTTCTTCTGAATTAATTACTAGTCCATAGCTTGAGGACTTATAAGGCATTATTTGTTCTCACAAGATTAAGATATCTGAATATCAATGCACATTCTAATTATCAATATATTTTCTTAGCTTTGAACATTGAATAAATAATAAATATAAAATTTAAATAAAAAAGTATTTAATATTAAAAATATAAATTTATATATTAAAAAAACTATATGATAAAGAAATAAAATATATATGTTTTCTAGTGATAGTGAAAATGGTTTTTCATCAGTGTTGTGGGTAGTGGTTGGTGTTAGTTGTTAGTAATTTTGGTGGTAGAGGTGGTTGTGTAGGTAGAATTTAGTTGATGTTAGTTGATGTCGGTGTTGTTTGTGGGGGTTGAAGAGCATGTAGTGGTTTATAATGTGTTGGTGGTAGTTTGTGATGATAGAGGTCATTGTTTGTAATGATTAACAACAGTAGTTCTGGTAGGGGTGGGGTAGATAAAATTATATTGATGTGGTTGGCGAGTGCAACGGTGGTCGGCGACGGTAATGATTGTGGTGGTGTTAGGTGATTGTGATGGAGTGGGGGTGAATATACACAAACAAAATACCTATTAATAAGATCTGAATAACTAAGACCTATTCATTTCAAATAAGTGCTTAAATTTAATGTAAACACATGCAGTTAATAACATTAGTTTTGAACACTCATACCAACATTAAATACAAACAAACAAAACCTAAGATAAAACTTTAGAATACATTGTCTCCTTATTATGATAAAAAAATTTCCGTTTCTAAGGACATTATCAATCGAAATCGGCTATTTTATCATGCTTTGTGCATGTCATAGACTGTCCTTCCGGAACATTCGACAAGATCATTTGCAACTGAAATATGAGTTAACTTTGGGTCAGAAAATTTTTGGAGCATTTGACTTGAATTAACATTTTAATGAGTATCATACTAATGAGTTACCTGAAGCTCGCATGAGGTTTCAGAAGTCATAATATTTTTGAGAGCATATTGCCTACATATTATGATTATTTCCTTTTTCCCCGTTGTAAGGATTATTGCAATTGGAACCTACTGGTTTACCATGCTTAATTCATATCGTATACTATGTCCTTTTGGGATATTTAAAAGGAGCATTTTAAACTGAAATATGAGATTAATTTTGATTCAAAAAATGCTTCTATTATTTACCTTGAATTATCTTTTGAATTAGTATCCTCGTACCCTCTAGAAGAACCCCTAACACCTCCTCACTAGTTTGTATATTCACCCCTATTCACGTGTCCAAATGATGTAGTCTCGTTTCCCTAAACAAAGGCCACTCCCATGTTTATCGAATAAATTCAGACATCGCACATTAAAAACATTTAGGTGGAAAATATTTTGTACCCGACCCTAAATCAATTGATATGACATCAAATATGCCATACTTGTTGGTCAGACGCATAACATTTTTATTCTATACACTATATCATATCCTAGACCAACACTTAATTTTATTATCATAAGCAATGATTTAACTATTTATCAAATATATTCAATGTCAAACTAGCTAGCTTGGGTATAAGTAAACATCAGTGAAATGAATGATCTTTATGTGAAAATAATTAATGTCAAACAACATTATTACATTAGTGAGAGTTATGTTCCTCGCCTTGTAATGTCCTCTTTCATATTCCCTCTACAGACCCCTATATTTTTATGATTTATACATTTTTCATATTCCCTCTCCAGACCTCTATATTTTTAAGTTATATACACACATATATATATACATACATATATATATATATATACATAAAGATATAAATATATATATATATATATATATATATATATCATTATGTATATATGCATGTATATATATATATGTGTGTGTGTATAAAAAGTGTCATAAGATATAACTTTGATAGTTGAAAATTAATGAAATAATGAACAAAAAAGAGACACTATTATTATCTATAATTAATTACAAGTAAACATATCATGACGATTCCTTTTTTTTTCAAAAGGTCTAGAAAGTTACTTTGTTTGCGTGATTAAAATTATTCTTGCTATTGATGGAATAAAAATATGAATAATTCATTTTTAGAAACACTAATTCTCAGTATTAATGTATGATAAATATCCTCTAATAGTTATTAGCGCTTTGTTGTTTCTCAAGAAAAAAATGTTGCATGATATCCATCAGTGAGAAAGACCAATTACTTAGCAGTAGTGGTGATGATGATAACTCTGAAATGTATTTTTATTAAAATCTCACCTCAGAAAAAAGAGAAAATTGAGAAAAAATATGAAGAAACTAGTCTCATTGATAGAATAAGCAGCTGCCTAACTCTCTTATTTTTCAAATCCTCTCTCGATTGTCCATATTAGATGCCTTTAGAACGACTATTCCCTCTAAACATTAGAAATACTTTTGGACTTCTATTGAGAACACTGTTTATGACAACAAGGAGTATTGTTATTCACATGGCCTGGGGGTACACAAATTCATTTCCTTAATGGACAATAGAAGTCCAAAAGTATATCCAATGTTTAGATAGAGTAGTTATTCTGAAGGCATCTCATATGGTCAATCTAGAAAGAATTTGAACAATAATAGCGTTAGACAACTGACTCATTCTGTCAATGAGGTTAGTTTCTTCACATTCTATCTCAATCTTTTGAGGTAAGTTTTAATTAAGAAAAATTTTAAGAGTTTCCATCATCTCCACAACTACTAGGGAATTGGTGTTACACACTCATTATTGTCATGCTACTTTTTATTTTGTTGAGAAACAACAAAGCAATAATAACTAAAAAGGGGAGAATTATCATACATTAATAATGAGAGTTATTCTTTATTAAAATGAAATGTTAATATTTATAGTCCATTGATAGAAAAAGTAATATTAATCACATAAGTAAAGTAACATTCTGGAACTTTTGGCAAAAAAAATAATAAAAAAAGCATCTTCATGATAAGTTTACTTGGAATTTTCTATAGACAAATAATGGTGTTTCTTTTTTGTTTATTATTTCTTTAATTTTTAACTAACATAGTTATATTTGATGACACAATTTTTTTATCTAATTTTATGTGACACTTTTATCTATATATATTTTTAAGAATTTCTTAAAAATATAGGGGTCTTGAGAGGGAAAACAAAGAGAAGATTACAAGGTGAGGAACATAACTCTCACAATCGAATTCTCTTAACTCGATAATTAATCTCTATGAATGTCAAATTGCACGTATATAGTAAACACACACATGACTATCTTTATATAGATAAATCTCTTTAAGTTATCACATGTTTTTTTTGACCTCTTATATATTTCATGAGAGCAAACAATATAAACTTTTTTTGAAGAATTTCCTAGTTCTTCAATATATTTTGAATAGATAATATGCACATTTTTAGAATTTCATTATCTTTCGTGATTAACACTTAAATTTTTTTTTATCAAATCGGTAATTTTGACATTATTGTCAGTTCCTTTAGGAAAGTTTATTAATTGTTATTTCCTTCATGGAAATAAATTGAATATACAATAGAAACAAGCCAACAATATTCATTTCTCTCACCTTACAAAGTTACTTTACTAAAGTTGTTCTACATAAATGGATTTACGACTGGTACGTATTGCATTAACTTTCAGACACAAAATAAAATGTGTATGCTTTGTTATTTTATCTCTTCAATAGACAAACAATGGTATATCGTTTATTCATTTTGGGAATGAAATCTTATTATTTTAATGTGCTTGATATATAATATTCATCACTAACTCATTATTTTTCTCAAGCACAATAAGATATTGTTTTAGAGTATCTTTCAGAAAATTTTTATAAATATTATTTCTTCAAGAGAAAAATTTGAAAGTTTCAGAATGTATATAGATGAGTACTAAAATTGGAATTTTTTGAGATTTATTATAATAGAAACTGAAGCTTAATGAGCATCGCCAAGAAAACTTGGCGAGTCACCGACTGGAATTACGCCGCCCTTTGTTCTAATCATGTGAAGCCTAGAAGAAATAAGGTAAAAAGTCAACGAAAGGAGTATTCGAGGCATCACCGAACAGGTTCGCGAAACAATGCAATACTGCCCAATGGTAAAGAAATTGAAGAATCTAAAGGCAAGCACAAAACGACGATGAACTAGAAGAAGGGTGATTGATCGAGTAGTTTCGCGTTCACGAGTAACCTAGTCGAGTGGTTCACCGAAGAACTTAATATGAAATCTATAAATACTAGCCGTAAGTTTTATATTCAGATTTCCAAACCTTTTTATAGTTTAGAGGCATTAGATTATTTTTCTTTGCATATTCTCTCAGGTTTTGAGAGGGGTTTGTAGAAGACTTACTGAAAGAAGGGTTTCATATTTTGCATGTTTGAAGTGGGTCTTCCCTATTCATCTTCCTTTGCGCATATTTATGTTTAATTTCTTATTCCCATATGATTTCATTGTCAATTTAGGTGTAATTTTTTATTGCTTGATATGTGGCTAAAAACCCTATTCGTAGGGTGTGATTTAGCAAATTTGTGTTGATATTGTTGTTGGGTCATGATTTGTAAGAGGTTAGATGTTGTGTAATGGTGATTACACCTAGTGGTTCTGGTTTAACTTAATTGGTTTGTAGTTCAAATATAAACTCACCCATGTGTTTTCGGCTTTCACGAGATAGAGATCGCGAAACCAAAACTGCTTTACTAATGCCCTAAGGAGTGGGTCAACATGAGGTTATGCCACAATGGGTGAACCCTAGTACCGTATCCTAACACTGAGCTCGAGAGTATAAATGGGGTAAGGCATAGTCTAGCCTTTATTCGGCAAATGGGTGTCCGAAAGGAACACATTTGAAACGCGGTGAGTTGTCTGATAGGGAACTTATTTCCATTTAAAGTTTAGGTTAGTCAAAATTATCTAACAGATTTCTTATCAATCATGTACCCAACTACTTATCTCAACTGTTATTGCAGTCACACCCCAAGAAATTTTCCCCATGCTTGATTCACTTTCGCATTTTTATCCTTTATACTATACTAGAGACAAAATCCGCCATCGATATTTGACACTTTGTTCTCACCCCTTCAATTCATAATGTTTTTATTCATTAATCTCTTTAGAGATGACTAATTAGAATGAAATTCTAATTTAACTACATTTTATCGAAACTTCTCTCTTGGGACACGACCTCAACCCTTTGTTGGGTTATCAAACTATCGACGATCAGAGACACTCATACCGCAGGGTAGTGTTGATGGACATAATAAGAAACAAAATGGTGCCGCTGCGAAGGAGTGGTGTCACGTGAAAATGCATTTCAGTAGAGCTTTTATTCTTATTAGTGGTAGTCTACCTACTTATTTTTTTATTTCTGTTTTAAGTGTTTGAGTTGTAAGCAGGAACACTGAGTGTAAATAGCAGTAACGGTAGCCAGGTTGGCCACCAAGAATAATTCCATAACCTAAACGATGTCAAAGAGTTAAATGTCAATGACCCCCATCTCATGCGAGGTATTGGAGCCGGTAGCTTACCCTAGTAGAGGAGAATGCGATGATCCATAAAACAGGCACTATGTTGCTGCTCTTGCAACTAAAAGGAATCTCCAGTGGATTGCCTCATGAGGATCCCAATGAGCATCTTCAAAACTCTGTAGATGTTTATGGGCCATTCTCTTTCAAATAGAATCTCTCAAAGAGTATAACTAGGAAGCTCTTTAGTTGTTAGCTTAATTAACCCGAAATTTCATCACTTCATGTGAAGATATGGTTACCGCATTTAGTTTGCGATTTTTGCCTCCCTTGAAGATAATAACTATTCGAGATAACATTCAAATCTTTAAGAGCCTGAATGGAGAGTCTCTACACAAAACTTGGCTAAGGTTCAAAAAGATGGTCCTACAATGCCCAACCTATGGTTCACCTAATAATGTGCTCCTTCAGTACTTTTTCCGCAGTTTAGATTCGGTAAACAAAGGTGTCTTAGACAAACACTCACTCGGAGGCTAAAGCAGCAACTATATGTAGTAGAACCTTAACTTCTGTATGGCATGACAACTATCAACATGGTATGGTACACTCGCGAGTATGGGGTCTCTCCTGTCACATTTCAGGTATGGAAGGGGAAGATTTAAAAGGAAAATGTGAGAGAAAAAACATGGCAAAGATTATTACACATCCTCATATTCTTTCAAAGAACGTCATAGGGGATTTTTCCCGTAGTGCGAATGTCGTGGGGGTCGAGAGCACTAATATCGAGGAAATGAAATTTCAAGCTACGTATAACGAGTAGGTAAACTTTCTAACCAATAAAGGCGGTGTCTATCGATCAAAATACCCTAGACAAAGTGGAATTCAAGGTTTGTGTCGAGATGAAGGCTTGAAATATAGAAATCGTGAATAGAGAGACTGTAATCCGAATTGTAAATATGGGGAGAAGGATAGATTCATGCCTCCATATGAGCATAAGAAGACCAAAGATTTAGACGGATGAAGGTCTGATGACATGCTCTCGCGTATCTTTAACAAATTTGAAGGGTCGGACAAGATGCTGAAAGGCATGAAAGAAGATGCATCCACTCTTCGCCAGAACGTCACCTTTATTTCAATTTCAATCAAGTAGTGAGAGACCCAAATGATCATATCTTGTATCATCTCAACCCTAGACAATGGGGGGGGGGGGGTTTACTAGTGATAATATGGCTAACCCCAAGAGTGAGGTTTGAAATTTTACTTGTGTCGTGAGACTATATTCACTAAGGCATTGTTTTAGAGGAAACTATAAACCCTATACTTGCTTTTTGTTATATAAATAAAATTATAGTGTGCCTGTTTGTACAGTGCAAAAGTAGGGAAGTGATTGAAAAACATCATATAGGTAGCAAAATGTATTGTTGCCCAACCGCCGACTTAATTGGCGGATTCGACCTCCTCCACCATATTACTCAGGCATCTCCATCTTGGACCCTTTAAAACTCAGCAGTTTTGTAGAAAATTGTTGCCAACATTTTGGCGATCTCGATGAACACCACCATTGGGAACCAGACATGAGTTGTAAAGTTTGTCACATTCGCAGAAGACGCCAAGTACTTTGCGCTTCATCGTGTTAATGGGCAAACTTGAGGAATATCGCCGAAACTACTAATACTGGTCGGTCACTGCGAGTGAGAGGTTTAAGAACCATTTTAAATATTCTCTCTCACTTTTCCCTCTGCACAAACTTACACCAGCACTCTAACTTTATAATTCTCGCCCTTTTAGCGAATTTTAGTTGTCAAACAATGCTCCGATTCGTATTACATTGCTTCCTAGCATGTCTTTAGAATCAGAATTGACATCTAACGTTAATAAACAAATCCCTAAATTATTTGATTAAAATTTTTACTTAATTTCCTCATGATAGATTTTGTTAAATCTTTGTTGAGTCATTGGGTTGATGGTGTAGAATATAATATCAATTATTATTCGGTGATTCTTGCATAATTGTTGAATCCCACTGAACTGGGCTTTGAGTTAAAGTTTTATGTGTTGAAATTGTGGAAATGCTAGAGGCCTTGGTCGAAGTTTGTGTTTAAGAGGCTTGAATTTCAGTATTAGGGGTTGCAACATTGAATTTGAAAGAATGGGTTGAAAACAGCCACGTTGGGCTATTTGGTGTGCTAATTATAGCTCGCTAAAATGCTCGACAATTCGCGTAGAGTCTCCATTTTGCCTTTAAATTAACATCATTAGCATAATAATGATCTATCTTTTGGCGAACAAGCTTATGAAGCCGAATGCACTTGGCGACACAGTGAAAGACCTCTTGTTCTCCCTTTGTATACACCCTTTTACCATCTATGCGTCATTTTCAGCGCATCGCTTAAATGGATGAGCACACCACTAACGAGTTGGGTGAAGCAATTTCCCAACCATGACGTCCCTCCTCCAGTTTAAAATATTTCCTAATTTTTTCTTCATGTCTTTTACATAAATTACTAGAACAAAAGTCGCAGGAAAGAGTATGCCACCCCGACACATAACAGGACGGGAAATTCGAAAGAAACAAAAAAATAGAAAATTGGCAACAGAATGAAAAGAGAGAAAGAAAGCAAGTGCTAGCAGGAAGATCCCCATGAATCACACTATTCCTGCATGGAAACATGGATTCTACGCAGGTGTAGATGCCTTTATGGATGCCCATGAATTGGACAAAATGATTGCGGCTAACATTGTGAACAAATTATGGATTTTGGATAAAATTAGAACCGAACTGACAACTAGGGAAACATTGTTGTATTCCAACCTGATGCATCAGGCACTGATTTCCCGAAGGATGAAGCAAACATAGAAACATGATCCCCTCTTTACCTCCCTCACTAATTTTCTTTAATTTTGCGGTTGAATGTTTTATCACTTGCATTTGAGGACAAACACATTTCTTTGTGGTGGGATGAGGCTCACCTTTGTTTTCCTGTGATGGATATTTGTGTTTTGTGTGCAATTGGATCGTCTGTTTTTATTGCGTTTTCAAACTTCTGAGCAATTAGTTGAGCTTATGGCTCGTTTTTTCATCTAATTGAAAACGATTTTACCCTTTTGAAAAGTTTTCATTTTCGAAAGTCCTTGCCACCTCTTATCTTGACAATGATTGTTCTCCTACGAATTTAAGTCTCAGTTTCGACCAATGTTGATGAATTGTATAGTGATCTCGATTGGAAAAACATGAATATACGACTACAATGAGACCAAATGAAGTTACAAATGCAATATGTAAACTCTTTTCATCTCGTTGTGATTTGCCATGTATCGAATTGATTTCTCTTGTGATGATCATTACACACTAGCAAACGTGTGTTCTCTTGTTTGTCTTTAATATCGATACCTTTTGTCATGCTCTTACTTTTAACTATGCGAATAAACCTAGAATTTGCCTAGTTAGTTTGATTGATTTAGAAAGGTGTCGTCTTGAAATGATATTTGGAAATTTTAACGAGTGCGAGCCAAATTTGACATTTATCTCTTTTGTGACCTGCCCCTGACCGTGTGAAACTCTTTTTAACGCACCTTGAGCCTTATTCTTCTTTGAAAGAAAACTTGTGAAAATGTAGACCTTTATTCAACCACCACCTATAATCGTCATGACTTTTTATTGAATGAATAGACAACTTAAGCCAAAAGCTTCAGTTGGGCTATGGTGAAAAGAGAAAGGACAATGCAGGAAGATCAAGAAAAGTCTCCTTAAACCATGATATTGCAATGAAATGGAAACCGTCCAAAAACCCATAAAACAATGAAAAAAAAATATTATGGAATAAATGTCCGAAATAAATTTCGGTTTCCAATTAATCCATGGAAACAAATGATAGGATGACTTAGAAGCCCTAAAAAGAAAATTGGTATAAGAAGGTGGAGAACATGAAGTGTTTGTGGGCTTCTCAATTCATGAGTAGTTTTAGTCACTAATCTTAAATTACCATACCTTTTCACTCAGATCCATTATAAGCATTAGAAATACCTTATTGATCCTTAGTAACCCGAATCGAAGATTTATTGGAAAAGGGCAATCCTATGGGTGAAAACATGCATTGTGTTCCTCCTTTTTAGTGTGAGTGTTGCATCTGATTCCTGATTTTAATATAATTTACATATGTGTGTGAATATGAAATAATTCTTTGTGTGAGGGCATTCTGATACTGTTGTTAAACTTGAACTTGAATTTGTAGCAAATGTTGTAAGCATGAGAATCTTTGGCAATAGTGTGTCACAACTTTAATCATTGAGTTCACAATAGATATTTGCTTGAGTATTTGAGTCTTGCTCTAAACATTCATGATTGAGTCTTGTGAAACACTATTTTAGATATCTTTTTTGACCGGTTGAACTTGTGTTTTACTTGAGGACAAGAAAAAAATTAAGTTGACGGTGTTGGTGAGTCCTTAAATTGGACTTATTTAGGGCTTTGTTTTAATTGAAATAGTGTCTTCCAATGGTTATTTTGTCTCAATATCTGATGAAAACTCTTATATTTCAGGTATTTGAAGTTATATGAATGCATGTTCACTTACACGCAAAAAGGAACAAAAAGGTTGAAAAGAACATAGAAACTGAAGCTTGAGCATTGCCAAGCACACTTGGTGAGTCTTTGAGTGGACGTACACCGCCCTTTGTTCCAAACATTTGAAGCCCTGAAGGAAGTGGAACATAAAGTTATGAAAGGATCAGTTCGCGCATCGCCAATAAGGTTTGCGAAGAAAGGCTATACCGCCCAATGGTCAATAACACGAAGATGCTCATTATTTTCTTATTCTAATTTGACTCAAAAATTTAGATGCAAACTATTGAATTAATATAAACTTATAAAAATGAATATCATTACAAAATTCCAAAGATTAATTATGCATTGAATTTATATTATTTTATCGTTTTAAAGAATTAAGGCCTAATGATTATATTGTAAACACATGTTCATCTATACAATACTTTCTAAAATTATTCATTGCTTATAATTTTTTATAAACGCTCTAAGCACGAACAAGTTCAATAGTTAAAAAAACACTGTAAATCTGCAAAATAAAAAATGATATTATTCATTTCAGTCCTCTATTTGATAAAACATAATCGTATCCCAGTTCAGTATTAAATCGTATTAGAAAAAAATTTAAAGAATATATTTAAATAAACATACCATACATATCACACAATATTTTTACTCTTTGTGTTTGTGTAAAATGAGACATTTTAGCCTTTAGTCATAAACCCAACAACCAGGGTCATCTCAACAAGTTTGGGGGCCTAAGGCCTTAGTTGACTATTTAAATTGAATTATTATATCATACTCCGTCTCGATATACAAATGAGGTCCAGATAGGCAAGATACTAGAATTATAAAGTAAGAATGTAAACAATGTAAATTATTTTCAATAAAAATCATAAATTTATATAAAAGAGAACCCTAGGCCCGTCTACGTGGCGCCTCCACAAACTAGAATTTCCTTCTAAATTTATTTATTTAAAAAAAATAGTCTTATCCTTTATTGAAAATATGTGACTTTTATGAAAAATTGTGATTTTTGTTAGTAGTTACGTCTTTTATGAATACTTACCCATAAAATAGTCATCTTCTTTCATGAAATGATGTGACTATTATATAAAGTAATGACTTTTATGAATAGTTGCGACTTTAAAGAAGATTTGTAAATTTTATGAAAAGTTGTGTCTTTTATGAAAAGTTGCGACTTTAAAGAAGAGTTGTGACTTTTATGAATGGTTGTGACCTTTGTATAGCGTTGCAACCTTTCTAAATAGTCATAACATTTCCGATAAGTCATAACAAATATTTGTTTACACTACCATTTCTTTTCAATAAATAGAGTTGTTTCTTCTCATTTTAAAACAACGAAAATCTTGAACCTCTTTTTCTTTTTTAATCTTCTTCTTCAAAATTCTATATTTGTGTACAATGCTCAGGTTAAGTGGCTAGTGGCACATTGCTTATGTTAGAGATCTTGGTATGTATTTTACCGTGATTAATTTATCTTTATGTAATTAAGGTTAAATGATAATATGTAATAATTTTCATTTTTATTTACATTATTAATTTCTTATGTAAGATACTAGAGTATTTTAATTTTAGTGACCGATAGATCTTAAGTATTATTAGATTCTCGCTGGAAGCTCGCGTAATTTTATGCTGATTTTTTAGGTAAATTTTCACCATGTTCATTCACTATGTAAAGTTGCACAGATTTTTTCCTTTACTTATAGGTCAATGTCTCATATGTTTTCAAAAAATAAAAATGAATGTACAATCAAAATCTAAGGTTTATTCTTTTACTCAATAAAATACCTTCAACCTTATATATTTTTCTTTACAACTGTTATTCAGGGCAGCAAGGATCTTCACCCTTGATCAATTGAGTAGTTTTTATTATTAGTAAGTACAAATCACTTTTTCGTGAGCGAAATTTGAGGTTGCATTGAATCTGTCTTCAAATAATTCTTTTTTCAATGAAAATGTATGTAATTTTTTATTAATTATCACATTTATGACTCATCTACAAAGTAGTTCATATTTTTTTATCCTCTACTTTTAATTTAAAATGTACCCTAGAAACTCAAAACTATTCCACAATATTACAATGGTGTTTTGAAAACGAATAGTAAACTAGAGTTCATTACATGATTTGCTATCGGTCTGATTAAAATTTATGCAATTTTCATTTTCAGTTTTTTTGCATTACTACAAATTGTCCAGCTTTTAGGTATTTTTTTTTATAATCATTGATGCATAAGTGTAGAAGACGACAAGAGGTTTTACTCCCTCCTTGGCAATGTTCATATTTGTAATTTTTCTTGTGTATCTAATATAGTATGTCGATAGTAATCAGCTTCAGCGAGAGGGAATCTCAACTTTAGAATAAGTATTCCAGAATGTATGTCATATAATTGTATGACGAGACGAGGTATATCACATACATTTTGTGTTTTCTTTGGCCATGCAAGATACCTTTACTGTAAATGGTGTACCAAGTCAAAAACATATCCATCATGGCTAAAATTAATACGGATCATTACAAATTCTATAAACATGCATACATAGTGAAAGAAGGATATTTGGAGCTTCTCAGTTTGCCTACTCTTGTATAACTTTTCCTCTGTCTGATTTCTACTGTTGAAGCCCATTGAATTGTGAAGGCAGATTTTTTTGGTTAACAAGTGATTTTGCAGTCCGTATTTGGAACTTGAAAAAGCATGGGATCGTTGTGGTCAAATGTAATTTTAGATAATCAAGCTAGATAACAAGCAAAATTAAATGAAGGTCAAATAAATAATGTTGGCATTTAAGCTAACACAGTCAATGAATTTGAAGTAGTGTACTTCAACCTTTAAATTTTGAATGCATAGCTGCATTGCATGAAGCATGGCAATCTTACTATCCTCAAGTGAGGTACTGACTATTTACTTTGCATTATCTTTTACAATTGTAAGACATGTAAAAAATAATATGTTATTTCATCTTTGTCCAGTGTTGAAACGATGAAGGTTAGTTGAAATTTCTCTCTTTGTTTATTCTTTTGTAGTCTTTGTTATAAAGTAGTTACAGTGTTCAAATCTTATTAATTTGTGAGGGATTATCATATATAACTAATTGATAATTTTTTAGTTTTGTTTTCATGTTTTTTCCTATTTATGTTTCAAGTTCATATAAAATTATAGTTATTCAATATATATCTCTCTTCTCAAAACATTTAAACCAAATAGAATAAGAATGTAACATATTGACAAACTTTTGTAAATTAAAGATGATTCATCCGGTAGAGTTGTCATCATTATTTTCACATATGAACCCACACTCAAGCATTTGTGTGGTAAATTAAGGATGTTATTTCCAAATTCACTCATATCTAATATAGAGGAAGATAGCGAAAACATTTGAGGCAAATAAAGTATTTTAGTAAGTGAAAATAGAAAATACTCTTTGTCAAAGTATCAATCGAAATATTTTTAGAAAATGGTATTTTCGGTTATATTTGAAAAGAATTAACATAGCCAGTGCTTTACCACATTTTTAATGATTCATTTGCTACTTAATAAAAAATTATATAAATTACAAGAGTATCATTTAAAAGTGAGAGTGTTTAATTAACATGGAGGAGATGAATTAATGCATTTATGTATAGAGAAACGAAATCAGAGTATTTTTTAATTTAACATTTGAAGTCAAGCTTAAGTGTATTTCTACATATTATCCCGCAAAAAAATAATGACGCAGTTTCATAACATTCTCATTTTCTATAAAATAAAGGTCACAAACATAATGAAAATTGTATTGAAGTTAAAATGTCTATTTTCATGGATCCAAATTAATCAGACCCAACATAAATAAACATGTTTTCTTATATTAGATTAAAATTCATAAAGCTTTACACGTTTTGAATGTGCTATTCGAAACCAAAAAAAAGAAGTAACAGTTTCTTTTGACAATGCAAATTAGTACCATCAACAATTTTGAAGGAGTTGCTGAGATGTCAATTCAAATGGTCATTATGTTATTTCATTAAACTCGAAAGAGACGCAAGTTAATAGATGAAGTTTACCAGCGTGCGAAGCGCGGTTAGTTTACCTAGTTATATAATATAAAGTAAGAATAACAAGACACTACTCAATTTTTTTTTAAAATATGAGGATATTAAAATAGTGTCATGATGAACTTAATAAAGAGATATAATAATATCAAAATGGTGTTGATTAGTGTTTTTACTTGAAATTTGANTGGGGGCCCAAAAAATTTGGGGTCCAAGCGATTGCTTTAGTGGCCTTATGGTCGAGGCGGCCATACCCTTAAGACTAAGCCCATTTTACACATATAAAACTCTTGTAATCTATCTCTGATTTTATGATTTTCTTTTAAAATTTAGTAACATGCTTTTCTTTTTCTATATTTCAATTGTGAAGAAAAAAAATCAATTTGGTCAGAAATTGAGATGTATGGTAAAAAATAGATGGCTGCTCTGGCTCAGGGAGTTGAAGCTGCTGCCGGAGATAGGGATTTGGGTGATTGGCGGACCGAAAGATCTCTCTATACTCGTCAAACAATTGTCAACAATGTGTAAATTTTTTTTTTTTAAAATCCCTTTTTCTTTTGTTTATGTTAGAGATTTCAGATCTTGAATCTAGAGTTCTTTTGTCTTTTATCAGTTTAATGTGGAATAACCTGTTTTTTCAGACATAATTTTTTTAAAACTCTGTTCTCCAAGTAAATTGGGGGAGTTCTATTACTTCTACTTGGTGGAGTAATGGGATTATAACTACTTAAATTGTTTAGATAAAATAAGTTTTAGTCTTTCACAGCAAAATGTGATGTCAACATATTTTAATATATTTTAGAAGCATTTATGTAGATTGCATTCTTTTCAAGTCTTTCATTTAAAGCTGAACTTTTGTTGATATGGTTGTATAGAATGGAGGACATTCAGAAGCACTTTCCTAACTTTGGGAAAGATATAGAGCAGATGATCTCAGGGAAATGGTAGTGAGGTTTGAGGGAAATATGTGGTCTAACTCTTTTCTATTTATTCATATTAGTATAATTTGCATTTGTTTTCAAGTCATCTTGACGCGTTGAATGCATTATAACTCAAATTTATTTAATATTACAGTATGATTATCTGTGTAAAGTGTCCTTTAAGAAGCTGACACTGTCAATTGTTTACATTCCAATACTGCAAGTAATAGTCAGAATGCCCATATTCCGGGTGAACAATGAAAATTCAGACTTTATATTACACATTTTCACTTGAAATTTGAAATTAAGAAAAAATACTATTATTTTTATTGTTTTCTATTCTATTATTTATGTTATCAAATATCCTATAAATGTGGTGTCGTGCATACAAACATATAATCCTCATATTTTTAATTTTTTCGTGAAAGGGGACTTTGGTTTTTTTTTATGATAATCCAAACACTCACTAAGAGTTTTGACAAACTTTCCCTTTGATATACTCTTTCTTTCTTCGTCATGTTTTTCTTTTCTAAAACTTCCTTTTAAAACTGAAAATTGAACCTAAGATATGATAATTGAACTTATATCCTATGTAACTACTTCTAGGCCGGAGGATAGTAACGAGGAAGAAATAAAGGTTGACGATTTGGACGTGTAAAAGGAGGATGTCTTAGAAGAGGTGCTGTTTCGAAAGGAGCAAAACTATGTGTTGGAGTCGGACAAAAAGAGAATATCAAAATTGGGGAAACTAAGGTATTTTTATATTTGTTATTCTATCAGTCCATTTTTTTTTGAAAGACTTTTCCATATTAAAAATAAAAGAAAAAACAGCATTATATAATTGATTCAGTTGTTGACAACGATATAAATTGGATTTTGGCAATATCTATGTTGAGTACCTAGCATAAATACACAAGGACACTAACTTACATCTTGTTGTTCAACTCTCCAATTACCATTTTTTTTATCCTTTCTTCTGAATTAATTACTAGTCCATATCTTGAGGACTCATAAGGCATTGTTTGTTCTCATCAAGATTAAAATATCTCAATATGAATGCACGTTCTAATGATTATTATATTTTCTTTAGCTCCGAACATTAAATAAATTATAGATATAAAATTCAAACAAAAAAGTATTTATTATTAAAAATTTAAATTAATAAAATAAAAACATTATGTGATAAAGAAATATAATATATATGCTTTGTAGTGATTGTGAAAATTGTTTTTCAATAGTGGTGGGGGTATTGGTTGGTGTTAGTTTTTAATAATTGTGGTGGTAGAGATGGTTGTGTTTGTAGAATTTAGTTGATCTTACTAGTCGCTGGTGTTGTTGTTGAGGGTTGAAGAGCATGTAGTGGCTGATAATGTGTTGGTGGTAGTTGCGATGATCGAGGTCATTGTTAGTGAGGATTAACAACAATAGCTCTTGTAGGGGTGTGGTGGATACAATTATTGATGTGGCTGGCGAGTGCAATTGTTGTTGGCGACGGTAATGGTTGTGGTGGTGTTTAGTGATTGTGAATGGAGTGGGGGTGATTATACACAAACAAAATACCTCTTAATAAGATCTGAATGACGAAGGCCTATTCGGATAAAATAAGTTCTTAGATTTTATGTAAACAAATGCAGTTAATAAAACATTACGTTTGAACACTCATAAAACATTAAATGCAAACAAAGGAGACCTAATAATGACACTTTAGAATACATTGTCTCCTTATAATGATAATTTTCTTTTTTCCATTTCTAAGGATTATATCAATCGAAACGAACTATTTTATCATGCTTTGTGCATGTTGTAGACTGTCCTTCTGGAACATTTAATGAGATCATTTGCAACTGAAGTATGAGTTAACTTTGGGTCAGCAAATTTGTGGAGCATTTCACTTCAATTAACTTTTGAATAAGTATCATACTAATGAGTTACCTGAAGCTCGCATGCGGTTTCAGAAAGCATAATCTTTTCGAGAGCATATTTCCTACTTATTATGATTATTTCCTCTTTTTCCCCGTAGTAAGGATTAGTCCAATTGGAACAAACTGGTTTACTATGCTTAATTCATGTCGTATACTATGACCTTTTGGGATATATAAAATGATAATTTCAAACTGAAATATGAGATTAATTTTAATTCAACAGATGCTTCTATCATTTTACTTTAATTATCTTTTGAATGAGTATCCTCGTAACCTCTAGAAGCAACTCCTAACACCTCCTCACTAGTTTGTCTATTCACCCCTATTTACGTGTCGGAATGATCTAGTCTGGGTTCCCTAAACATAGTCCACTCCCATGTTTATTGAATAAATTCATAATTGGCATGTTACATACTTTTAGGTGGAAAATATTTTGTACCCCGGCCCTAAATATATTAATATGACACCAAATATGCCATAATTGTTGGTCAAAGGCATAACATTCTTAATGTATACACTATATCATATCCTAGACCAACACTTAATTTTATTTTCATAAGCAGTGATTTAGCTATTTATCAAAGATATTCAATGTCAAGCTATCTAGCTTGGGTATAAATCAAAATCGGTGAAATGAATGGTCTTTATGTGAAAATAATGAATGTCAAACGACATTATTACATTGGTGAGAGTTATGTTCCTCTCCTTGTTATCACCTCTTTCATATTCCCCATCCAGATATATAATTATCTATAACTAATTAAAAGTTAACTTATCATGAAGATTTCTTTTTTATTTGCCAAAAGGTCTAGAATGTTACTTTGCTTTTGTGATTAACATTATTCTTTCTATTGATGGCCTAAAAATATGAATAATTCATTTTTAGAAATAATTATTCTTAGTATTAATGTATGATAAATTTCCCCTTTTAGCTATTAGAGCTTTGTTGTTTCTCAAGAAAAGAAAAAGTTGCATGAAAACCATCAGTGAGAAACACCAATTCCTTAGCAGTAGTGGTGATGATGGAAACTCTGAAAGTTATTTTTATTTAAAACTAGCCTCAGCAGCTTCCTAACACTCTTATTGTTCAAATTCTTTCTCGATTGGCGATATTAGATGTCTTGACTATTCCCTCTAAACATTGGAAATAATTGTGGACTTCTATTGACAACATTGTTTATGAAAACAAGGAGCATTGTTATGCACATGGCTTGGGGGTACACAAATTCTTTTCCTTAACGGACAATAGAAGTCAAGAAGTATTTCCAATGTTTAGAGAGATTAGTTATTCTGAAGGCATCTGTTATGGTCAATTGAGAAAGAATTTTAATAATAATAGTGTTAGGCAACTGACTGATTCTATCAATGAGGTTAGTTCCTCACATTCTATCTCAATATTATTGAGGTAAGTTTCCAATGAAAAAACATTACGAGTTTCCATTATCACCACAACTACTAGGGAATTGGTCTTTCACACTCATTGTTGTCATGCTACTTTTTCTTTTGTTTTGAAACAACAAACCGCTAATAACTAAAAAGGAGAGGATTATCATACATCAATAATGAGAGTTATTGTTGCTTAAAATGAAATATTCATATTTCTAGTCCACTGATAGAAAAAAAAATGTTAATCACATAAGAAAAGTAACATTCTGGACCTTTTGGCACAAAATCAAAAAAGATCTTTATGATAAGTTGTAATTTTCTGTTGACAATTAATGGTGCTTCTTTTTTGTTTATTTTTTCTTTAATATTCAACTAACAAATTTATATTTGATGACACTATTTTTTAATCTAATTTTATGCGATACTTTTATATATTTGTATTTTAAAGAATTTCATAAAAATATAGGGGTCTTGAGAGGGAAAATTAAAGAGCAGATTACAAGGTAAGGAACATAACTCTCACTAATGTATTCTCTTAACTCGAGAATTCATCTCTATGAATGTGAAACTACATGTATATAGTAAACACACGTATGACTATCTTATATAGCTGAATATCTTTAAAATATCACATGTTTATATTGACCTTTTATATTTTTTATGAGAACAAATAATATAAAAGAATTTTGAAGAATTTCCTAGTTCTTCAGTATATTTTGAATAGACAATATGCACATCTTTAGAATTCCATTATTCTTCGTGATTAATACCTAAATTTTTTTATCTAAGTGGTAATTTTGACATTATTGTCACTTCCTTTAGGAATGTTTATGAATTCTTATTTCCTTCTTGGAATTAAATAGAACATACAATAGAAGGCAGCCCACAAGATTCATTTCTCCCACCTTACAATGTTGCTTTACTAAAGTTGTTCTAGATATTCTATTCACGACAGGTACATATTGCAGTAACTTTAAGTCACAAAATAAAATGTGTATGCTTTGTTATTTTATATCTTCAGTAGATAAATAGTGGTATATCTGTTAATCATTTTGGAAATGAAACCTTAATATTTTAATGATTGATATATAATATTCATCAATAGCTCATTATTTTTCTCAAGCACAATAAGACATTTATTTAGAATATTTTTCAGAGTTTTTCTAAATATTATTTCTTCAAGAGAAAATTTTGTTGTTTTACTATTTGAAGAATGTAAGTTGATGAGTTCTCAAATTGGACTTTTTAGGGATTTATTTTAATAGAAACTTAAGCCTGATGATCATCGCCAAGAACAGTTTGCAAGTAACCGAGTTGACATACGCCGCCCTTTGTTACAAACATGAGAAGCCTAGAAGAAAGAAGATTAAAAGGAAATGAAAGGAGTAGTTGGTGTATCACCGAACAGGTTCACGAAACAATGCAATACCGCCCAATGGTCCAGAATACAAAGATATTGTAGGCAAGCACAAAATGACGATGAACTAGAAGAACGGTGATTCATCGAGTAGTTCCTTGATCACGACTAATCTTGTCGAGTGGTTCGCCGAAGAACTTTATTTTAAATCTATAAATACTAGTCGTATGTCTTATATTTAGAGATCCAAACATTTCTATAGTTTATAGGATTTAGATTAATTTTCGTTGCATATTCTCTAAGGTTTGGAGAGGGTTTTGTGGGAGACTTGAAGGAGGAAGGTTTTCGTCTTTTCCATGTTGGAAGTGGGTGTTCTCTATTCATCTTCCTTTGCTCATATTAATGTGTAATTTCTTATTCCCATATGATTTCGTCATAATTTTAGGTGTAATTTTTTATTGCTTGATGTATGGATAAAAACCCCATTCTTGGGGTGTGATTTAGCAAATTTGTGTTGATATTATTGTTGGGTCTTGATTTTTGAGAGGTTCGATGTACAATAATGGTTATTACACCTAGTGGTTGAAGTTTAACTTAATTGGTTTGTAGTTGCAAATATAAACTCACCCATATGTTTTCGACTTTCTTGAGAGAGAGATCGTGAAACCAAAACTGCTAGACTAATGCCCTAAGGAGTGGATCAATATGAGGTTCAGCCAGAGAGGGTGAACCATAGTCCCATATCCTTACACTGAGCTCGAGAGAGTAAGTGGGGTAAGGCGTAGGCTAGACTTTATTCGGCAAATGGGTGTCCGGTAGGAACGCATTTGAAGCGCGGTAAGTTGTCGATAGGGAACTTATTTCCATCTAATGTTTAGGATAGTCACTATTATCTCGTGGATTACCTATCAATCATGTACCCAACTACTTATCTCAACTTGTATTGCGGTCACACCCTAAGAACTTTTCCCCAAACGTGATTCCCTTTATCATTTTTATCATTTTTACTGTTCTTGTGACAAAACCCACCATCGATATTTGACACTTTGTTCTCACCCCTTTAATTTACAATATTTTTATTCATTAATCTCTTTAGATATAACTGATTATAATGAAATTCTAATTTAACTACATTTTCTCAAAACTGCTCCCTCGGGACACGACCTCAACCCTTGTTTGGGTTACCAAACTATCAATGATCATAGACACTTATACCACAGGTTAGTGTCGTTTTCCATAATAAGAAACAAAATAGAGCCATTGCCGGGGAGTGGTGTTACGTGAAAAAACCCTTTCAGTAGAGTGTTTATTCTTATTAGTGGTAGTCTACTTACTTATTTTTCATTTTTCTTGTAAGTGTTTGTGTTGTAAGGAGGAACTATGAGAGTTAATAGTAATCGTATCCACGTTGTCCACCAAGATATCTTTTATAACCTCAATGATGTGAAAGAGCCAAATGTCAATGACCCTAGCCGAAGGGAATGCAATGTTCCATAAAATGAGCACTATGTTGCAGCTCTTGCAACTAAAAGGAATCTTCATTGGATTGGCTCATGAGGATCCCCATGAGCATCTTCAAAACATTATAGATGTTTATGGTCTATTCTGTTTAAAATAGCATCTCTTAAGAGTCAGTTAGACAGTTATTATTCACATTTTCCCTGATGGGGAATCTCTTAAGTGGTTAGCTGAATTAACCCGAAATATCATTACTTCATGTGAAGAGCTGGTTACCGGCAATTTTTTCCTCCCTTGACGATAATGACTATTCGAGATAGTATTCAAAGCTTTAAGCGCCTTAATTGAGAGCTTCTGCACGATTCTTGGCTAAGGTTCAAGAAGATGGTCCTACAATGCCCAATCCATGATATATCTGATAATGAGCTCCTTCAAAACATCTAGCGGAGTTTAGATTCGGTAAACAAAGGTGTTGCTGACCAACTCTCACCCGGAGGCTAATGCAGCAACTCTACGCAATAGAAGCTCAACTTCTTTATGGCATGACAACCATCAACCGGGTATGGTACAATCGCGAGTATCGGGTATCTCCTATCATATTTCAACTATCAAAGGAGAAGATTGAAAAGGACAATGAGAGAGAACAACACATGGCAAAGATTATGACACAACTTCATATTTTTTCAAAGAACATAATGGGGGCTTTTGCCCGTAGTGCCAATGTTCTGGGGTTCGGGAGAACTAGTCTTGAGGAAATGAAATTTAAAGTGTACAACGAGGAGGTAAACATTCTAGCCAGGGAAGGCAGTGCCTATCGTCAAAATACCGTAGATAAAATGGAAATCAAGATTGGTGTACAGATGACGGATGGAAAGATAGAGATCCTGAATAGAGAGATCATAATCCGAATTGGAAATATCGGGATGAGGACAGATGCGTGCCTACCTAGGAGAATCAGAAGTCCAGAGATTTTAGATGGAGGAAGGTCTGAGGACATGCTCTCGCGTATCCTTAACAAAGTTGAAGGGTTGAGCAAGATGCTGAAAGGTATAAAATAAAATGTATCCACCCTTCGCCAGAACGTCACCTTTAATTCAATTACAATCAAGTAGTTAGAGACCCAAATGATCATATCTCGTCTCATCTCAACCCGAGACAAAAGGGGGTTTTTCCTAGTGATAATATGCCTAACCTCAAGAGTGAGAATTGAATGTTTACTTGTGTTCTGAGACAATGTTAATTAATGCATTGTTTGGGAGGCAACCGTAAAGCCTATACTGTATTTTTGTTATATGAATAAAATAATAGTGTGCTTGTTTATACAGTGCGGAAGTAGGGAAGTGATTGAAAAAGTGCACGCGGATAGGAAAATGTATTGTTGGCGAACCGCCAACTTGATCGGCGAACCCAACCTCCTTCGCCATATTACTTAGGCATCTCCATCTTGGACCCTTTAAAACTGAGCAGTTTATAGAGAATTATTGCAAACATGTTGGCGATCTCTATGAACACCACCATTGGGAACCTTACATGAGTTGTAAAGTTTGTCACATTCGCAGAAGACACCGACTACTTGGCGCTTCGTCGAGTGAATGGGCGAATCTGACTTATATCGTTAAAAGTACTTAAACTGGTCGGTCACTACGAGTGGGAGGTTTAATAACCCCTTTTCATTAATCTCTCTCACTTTTCCATTTGCACAAACTCACACCAGCACTCTAACTTTATATTTCTCGCCCTTTTAGAGTATTTTAGTTGTCAAACATTGCTCCGATTCAAATTACATTACTACCTAGCACTTGTTTAGTATCGGAACTGACATCTAAGGTTTGTAACCAAACCCATCAGTTATTTTATTAAATTTTTTTCTTATTTGCATGATGATAGATTTTGTTAAATATTTGTCGAGTCACTGAATTGATGGTGTAGAATATAATATAAATTATCTTTCGGTGCTTCTTGCATAATTGGTGAATCCCGCTCAATTGGCGTTTGAGTTAAATTTTTATATGTTGAAATTGTGGAAATGCTATAGGTTTTAGTCGAAGTTTTTTTTTAAGAGGCTTGAATTTCATTATAAGGGATTGAAACAGTGAATTTGAAAGAATGGGTTGAAAATAGGCATGTTGGCTATTTGGTGAGATGATTACAGCTCGCCGAACTGCTTGACAATTCATGTAGAGTCTCCATTTTGCCTTTAATTTAACGCCATTAGCATAGTAAGGATCTATATTTTGGCTAACAACCTTATGACGCTGAATATACTTGGCGACACACTGAAAGACCTCTTGTTCTCCCTTTGTATGCACCCTTGTACCATCTATGCATCATTTCAGCTCACTGTTTAAATGGATGAACACACCACCAACTAGTTTGGTGAAGAAATTATCCAAATATGATTCGCTCCTCCAGTTTAAAATATTGTCTAATTTTTTATTGAAGTCTTTTACTTAAATGATGAGACCAAAAGTCGTAGGAAAGAGTGTGCCACCCCGACACATAAGAGCACGGGAATTGAAAAGAAACAAAAAGATAGAAGAACTGGCAAAAGAATTAAAGGAGAGAAAGAAAGCAAGAGCTAGCAGGAGGATCCTTATTGATCACACTATTCATTAATTGAAATGTAGATTCTACGCAGGTGTAGATGCCTTTAAGGATGCCCATGAATTGGGCAAAATGATTGAGACTAACATTGCTGCAGAAACTATGGATTTTGGACAAAATGAGAACCGAACTGATAACTCAGGAACCATTGTTGTATTCAAAGCTGATGCATCAGGCACTGATATCCCGAAGGATGAAGAAAACATATACATAGGATCCCCTCTTTACCTCCCTCATTAATTTTTTTTACTTTTGTTGTTGAATGTCTTATCACTTGCATTTGAGGACAAACACATTTTTTTGTGGTGGGATGAGGCTCACCTTTGTTTGCTTGTGATGGATATTAGTGTTTTGTGTGCAATTGGATCCTCTGTTTTAATTGTGTTTTGAAACTTCTGAGAATTTAGTTAAGCTTATGGCTTCTTTTTTTGTTTAATTGCAAACGATTTTGCCCTTTTCAAAAGTTTTCATTTTTTGAAACAATTCACCACATAGTGTGTTGATAGTGAATGTTCAACTACGAATTTAAGTCTCAGTTTTGATCAATGCCGATGAATTAAATAGTGATCTCTATTGGAAAAACATGAATGTATGGCTACATTGATACCAAATGAAGTTATAAATGCAATATGTGAACTCCATTCATCACGTTGTGATTTGCCATGTATCGAATTGATTTCTCTTGTGATGATCCTTTCACACTAACAAAAGTGTGTACTCTTGTTTGTCTTTAGTATCAATACCTTGTGTGATGATCTTATTTTTAACCATGCATGAATAAACCTGGAATTAGCCTAGTTTGTTTGATTGATTTAGAAAGGTACCGTCTTGAAATGATCTTAGGAAATTTTAAAGAGTGTGAGCCAAATTTGACATATATCGCTTTTGTAACCTACCCATGAGCCTATGAAACTCTTTTTAACACACCTTGAGTCTTACTCTTCTTCGAAAGACCTTTATTCAACCACCACCTATAATCCTCATGACTTTTTATTGAATAAATAGACAACTTAAGCCAAAACCTTTAGTTGGGATTTGGTGAAAACGGAAAGGAGAATGCAAGAAGTTCAAGAAAAGTTCCTTAAACCAAGGTATTGCAATGAAATGGAAACCCTCCAAAAAAAAAAAAGAAAAAAAAAGATTATGGAATAAAAGTCCAAAAGAAATTTGGTTTTCCAATTAATCCATGGAAACAATAATAGGATAACTTAGAAGCACTAGAAGAAAATTGGTAGAACAAGGTGGAGAATAGGAAGTATTTGTGGGCTGCGCAATCCATGAGGACTTTTAGTCACTATGCTTAAATTACCATACCTTTGCACTAAGCCTCATTAAAGGAATTATAAACACCTTTTTGATCCTGATTAACCCGAATCAAAGATTGATTGGAAAATAATGGCAAACCTATGGGTGAAAACATGCATTGTGTTCCTCCTTCTTAGTGTGAGTGTTGCATTTGATTCCTAATTTTAAAATGATTTACTTATGTGTGTGAATATGGAATAATTCTTTGTGTAAGGGCATTCTGATAATGTTGTTAAGCCTGAACGTGCGTTAGTAGCAAATATTGTGAGCATGAGAATCTTTGGTAGTGGTGTGTCACAACTTGAATCACTGAGTACACAACAGACATTTCCATGAGTATTTGAGTCTTGTTATGTACATTCATGATTGAGTCTTGTGTATCACTATTTTAGACATCGCTCTTGAAATGCTGAACTTGTGTTTTACTTGAGGACGAGAAAAAGATTAAGTTGAGGGTGTTGATGAGTCCTTAAATTGAACTTATTTAGGGCTTTATTTTAATGGAAATAGTGTTCTCCAATTATTATCTAGTCTCAATATCTTATGAGAACTCTTATATTTCATTTATTTTAAGTATAATGAAGCATGTACACTTACACGAAAAATGGAACAAAAAGGTTGAAAAGAACATACAAACTGAAGCCTGAGCATCGCCAAGCACTCTTGTTGAGTCGCTGAGTGGACGGACGCCTCCCTTTGTTCCAAACATGTGAAGCCCCGGAGGAAGTGGGACAAAAAGTGATGAAAGGACCAGTTGGCGTATCGCCAAACAGGTTTGCAAAGCATTGCTATACCGCCCAATGGTCAAGAACATGAAGATTCCGAAAGCAAGCACAAAAAGGTGATGAACTAGAAAGAAGGGAGATTCGCCGAGTCATTCGGCGATCGCGACTAACCTTTCCGAGTGTTCTGATTTAGCACTAAAACTGAAAAATATAAATACTACTCCCTCCGTCCGAAATTGTTTGTCATGTTGCGCTTATCGAAAGTCAATTTGACTTATCTTAAAATCTAATTTAGATCACATAAATTCGCTATTTTAAATAAAAATTAGATATTGTAAAACTTTATGAAAATTACAATAAATTACAATATATTGCATATTAATATGATTAAAAAATACATCTATAAATGTTAGTCAATGTTTTTATAGTTTGACTCCAAAAATAGAAACCATGACAAACAATACCGGACGGAGGGAGTTGTTGCAGGTTTTATTTTTAGAAATCTGAACATTTTTATAGTTTTCAGACTTTAGAAATTTTTTCTTTTTATTTTCTCTACTGTGTGGAGAGGGCTTTGTGGGAGACTTGAAGAGGGAATGGTTTCAGCATCCCAAAGATGGAAGTGGGTCTTCTATTAATATTAGGTTGTTCATATTAAGGTTTAGTTTCTTATACGCATCTAATTTCATTATCATTTTAGGTGTAATTTTTTATTGCTTGATTGTGGCTAAAAACCCCATTCTTGGGGTGTGATTTTGCAAATATGTGTTGTTATTATTGTTGGGTCTTTGTTGTTGATAGGTTAGATGTATTTTAATGTTGATTTCACCTAGTTGTTTTAATTTAACTTAATGGGTTTGTATTTCAAATACAAACTCACTAATGTGTTTTCGACTTGCTCGAGAGGGAGGTCTAGAAAACCAAGACCGCTAGACTGATGGGCTTAGGAGAAGGTCGCTATAAGGTTCAGCCCGAGAGGGTGAGACCTAGTCCCATACCCAAAAACTCTGCTCGAGAGAGTGAAGGGGTTAAGTCGTAGGTTGGCCTTCTTGCGGAAAATGAGTGTGCGAGAGGAACACATTGAAACAAGGTAAGTTGCCCGATAGAGAACTTATTTCAATATAAAGCTTAACCTAGTTACCATTATCTTGTATGTTTCCTATCAATAGCATGTACCCAACTACTTATCTAAAATTGTATGGCGGTCACACCCCAAGAACTTTTCCTGTGTTTGATTTCTTTTGCATTTCTATCCTTCTTACTATTCTTATGGTAACCCCCCCCCCTACCCACCCACATCGATATATGACACTTTTGTGTCACCCATTTAATTTAAAATATTTTTATTCGTTAATCTATTTATCTATGAATAATTATAATTAAATTCTAAGTTAACTAAAATTTCTCGAAATCACTCCCTTGGGACATGATCCCAACCCTTGGTTGGGTTACTAAACTATCGACGATCGTAAAGACTCACACCTTAGGTTAGTGTCGATGGTCACAATAAGCGTCATAAGCTAAAACTTTTACCACTTGCGTAGTAAATCCAATGTTCTTATTCTGTAAGAGTGAAGTTCAAAGTTCGACTACTTCGGTAGTTAGTAGTAAAGTATTTAGGGCCTGTTTGGATGTGCTTAAAAGCTGGTCAAAATGAGTTAAAAGTCAGTTTTTGACTTATTTGAGTGTTTGACGAATATCAAAATGACTTATTTTAGGCCAAAAGCTAAAAGTTAGATGAGGGGGTGCTTTTTCTTTTCAACTTATAAGTTATTTACTGTTGACCATGTATATTACCTTTATACCCTTAATTCTTTTATTTTTATTGTTTTTGTTATTATTATTATTATTATTATTATTATTATTTATTACTATTATTATTATTATTATTATTATTATTGTTATTTTATTATTATTATAATATTATTATTATTATTATTATTGTTGTTGTTATTATTATTAAATGTATTATTAATATTTTATTATTATTATTTTATTAATATTTATTTATTTTATCATTCTTTATTATTATTATTATAATTATATATTATTATTATTATTATTACATTATTATTATTATTATTATTATTACTATACATTGTTATTATTAATAATATTTTATTTATTATTTATTATTATTATTATTATTATTGTATATTATTATTATTATTATTATAATAATAATTATTATTAACTATCATTTTTATTATATTATTATTGTTATTATTATCAATTTTATTATTATTATTTTCGTATTATTGTTTATTTTTATTATTATTTATTATTACTATATATTATTATTATATATTATTATTATTGTAAAAACAATAATTATTTATAAACACTTTGTAATATTAAAGAAACATGTGAATGGTAGCAAAATATAATTACTTATGGATGTAAAAGATAAATTAATTTTGTTTCATTTTTTAAAGTATAAAAACCTTAAATTAATCAACTTTTATCATGTTTAAAACTTTTAAGGGTATTTTAGACATTTTGATAATAAAAGTGTTTATCCGCAATTATTTGCCAAACACATCAACAATTTTTTTGAATATGTTAATAAATCATTTGAAAGCATCTAAGGACAATGTAATAGTTCACCTCAACAGCTGGATCAACTCTACTGAACTCCTCAATTATAATTCATCATCATTAATAGTATCTGCATAGACACCCATATAAGGAGTGAGTTATACATATATATATCCCACCTAAATTCTTCAACCTTCCCCTTTATTTACCTTTGTAATAAGCATTAGAAAATAGAAACACACCTCTAGCACATAAGTAAATTTACAGAGAAATTATATCAAAGAATTTCAAATAATTGTTTATCAAGAATAGTATATATCACAACATAAATTGAACTAAAAACTTGTAATAAAAGGAAGATAAATCAATTGATCAAAACCACGCGTTCATGACAACAGATGCAATGCGCATTATATATTGAGAAGCATACACAATGCCTGTACTTTCAAGAAGTATACACAATTCCTAGCACACAAAATACATTTGTAAATGGATTTTGAAAGAGGGTCGATTTATTTTTACCGAACACCACCCTAGGCAGTCTTGCAAACATCTGCAACACTCAGCCTATCATACTCACAGAGATTTGAATAAGTATAGGAATACTTAAGAAGCAAAGTTAAAGAACAAACAGAATGTAAGGAACTCGTCCGAACGTTTATTTATCTAATAATTAATATAAAGGGAAGGCTTCACGAATTAGTCTAAGGCCAGAAACACTCTCTATCCATAAATGAAATTTTCACCTTTATAAAATTTCTGCACATGGCAGTTACATGCGGCAGTTACAAATGACACCTGTCCGACAGTTGTCATCGAAGGATTCAAACTAAGTTTCAAACAACTATATTTCAAACAGATAGAATCTAATTCAAATTACATCCTTATCCATACTAGATATTAATATTCTAATACTTAGAATATTTCAGGATACATTCCAACACTTAGAATATTTCAGCCAGCTTCTAATGATTAGAATATTTTAGCTGCCCTCCAACACTTAGTTTTATTTCAGCAATTCATGTGAAATGCCTTTGTTTTTGCCATCGTCAAGTCTTCAAAGCTTTGCCTTGTCAAACCAACACGCTGCCTTGCCGATGACTCTAGCCCGCACGTATGCCTTGCATGTTCAAGTCGCCTTGCAAACACCCAAGCACCTTCAACCTGTGTTGCACTGTTTTGCCCACATTCATGTCAAGACCAATGCCCAAGTCCTTGACATGTCTGCATGTAGTTAGATAAAGTAGCTTACGAGTATAAAATACCACTAGCACCACTTGAACTCGATGTCCTTATCAAGACAGTTTTATGATAGTCCTCGATTTGAGCATCAAACTGCCATAAGTCTTTCGCCTTCTCTCAAACTGCATCAACTGCATTCTTTCCTTTCCAATGAACCAGGAATTTTGTCTTAGTATTCTTCTTACTTGTGCCCAAACCCGGTGATCAAGTATCTTCTCAATTCCAACGCCATACTGTGTAGCAACTGATGGAGGATCCCTCTTTGACCTGTTTCTGTCCGGATCATCTTCATCTGCAAAGTAAGGTTTCAAGAAACTCACATGGAAAGTGGGATGAATTTACAACCTTTCTGGTAGCTTTAATCTATAAGCAACTTCGCCCACTCATTTCTCCACTTCGAATGGACCATCATCATTAGGAATAAAACCGCGATGTCTATTCTTACATACAATGTGTTTCCTGATTTGCGGAGTAAGTTTAAGTATCACTTTGTCACCCACATTGAACTCAACTGATCGACGATGTTCATCAGCATACTTCTTCATGAGCCGCTGAGCCTTGCTGAAGCTATCTTGTGCTTCAGATAACATTTCAAGTCTATCCCTTGCAACCCTGTACGCTGCTGGACACTTTCCCTAATTTTTAGATTTGGCAACATCTAGTAGCGTCATAGGCTGTTTGCCTAAAATAATTTCAAAAGGGCTCATTTCTGTTGCTAAGGACTTGTGTAGATTATAGCAGAACTGCCAAGTGTCTAATAATGTCACCCAATTCTGTTGACTTGCTGTCACATAGTGCCTCAAGTATTCTTCCAACAAGTTATTAATTCTTTCCGTCTTCCCATCTGTTTGTGGATGATTCGGAGTAGAAAATTTTAACTCAATTCCCATCATATTGAATAAAGCTGTCCAAAACCTACCAGTGAACCTTGTATCTCTATCACTCACGATGTCAGCCGGAACACCAAAAAACTTTACCACATATTTGTAGAACTAATTAGCGGCAACTTCAGATGAAAATAGTTCAGGTGCAGCAACAAAAATAGAATATTTTGAAAACCTGTCAACTACCACCATGATATATGCTTTGCCATCTACCTTAGGGAATCCAGAAATGAAATCCATGCTTACTGATAGCCACGGCCTTTCAGGAACAGGCAAAGGTTGCAACAAACCTGCTTCCTTCTTACGTTCAGTCTTTTAAACTTGACAAACATGACAAGTCCTGACGTATGCCTCTATCGTCTTCCATTTTTGGCCAAAAATAAACACAAGACAGTAAGGCTAACATCCTTTCAACACCTGGATATCCAGCCCAAAAAGAATCACGCGCCTCTTTCATTAAGTCTTTGCGCACCCAGCCTAATTTAGTCCAACGATCCTCCCCCCTTTAAAATATAGCAGATCGTCCTCGATCCAATACCGTCTCATTGTGCCATCTTGCCCTTGACCCATCCATTTAACATAAAATGAATCATTCGCAGCACAGATCCTGATTCTATCATAGAAATCAGTTTCGAGTTTTGAAATTGAATATACTGCAACAAATACTCCTTTTCTACTCAGCGCATCAGCAACCTAGTTGTGTTTTCATGGTGTATGCTCCCACACGAAATCGTGTTCTGCCAGAAATTCTTGCCACCGTGCTTGTTCAGGACTCAAATTTGTTTGTGTCTTAAAAAATGTATTTCCTAAATTATCGGTTCTTACTACAAATCCAGTACCTAGGAGATAAACTCTCTAAACTTGTGGACAGTGTACAACCGCGACCATCTGCAACCATCTCTTTTTCATGTGTTGAGTATCTCTGTTCAGCATCATTCAATTTCCTACTTTCAAAGGCCACAGGATGACCTTCTTGCACTAATACGCCACCAATTGCTTTGTCTAACGCATCGGCGTGCACTTCAAATGGTAACTCAAAATCAGTCAATTTGAGTATTGGTTCAGATGCAATAGCTTTTTTCAAATTCTTAAATGCTTCATCGCATTATTCAGATCAAACCCACTTCGTATCTTTCTTCAACAAGTCTGTCAAAGCCGCTGCCCTTTTTATGTAACCAACAATGAATTTTCTTCAATAGTTAGCCAATCCAAGAAACGACCTCAAATCCTTCAAATGACGAGGTGCCTGCCAATCAACAATGGCTTGCACTTTCTTAGGATCCATTTGAACTTGGTTTTTACTAAGAAGATGCCCCAAAAATGTTATCTCTTATTGAGCAAACTTACACCTTTCCATCATAACATAAAGTGTGTATTTTCTCAACTGAGACAGAACAAAACTGAAGTGATTAACATGATCCTCCAATGGTCGACTATAAATGACAATATCATATAGATAGACAACAACAAAGTCATCAAGATAGTCAAACAGTACATTATTCATTAAGTTGCAAAACGTTGCCGGAGAATTAGTTAGCCCAAATGACATTACAAGGAATTCATATGAACCATATCTAGTTACACACATTGTATTAGGTTCATCACCTTCTGCTATCCTAACCTGCCAGTAGCCTGCCCTAAGATCAAGTTTTCTAAACCATAATGCTTTACTCAACCTGTCCATCAAATCCTGCACCAATGGAACCGGATACTTATTCTTTACAGTTGCCTTGTTTAGTGCCCTGTAATCTACACACATTCCCATCGTCCCATCCTGTTTCTTTTGAAATAAAATAGGGGCACAATATGGAGCCTTAGATGGCTGAATCAATCCAGCATCCAACAACTCGTTCAATTGTTTAGGCAATTCATCCAATTCCTTAGGATCCATACGATAAGGATCCTGTGCAGGAGCAACCGTACCAGGCAGCAACTATATTTTATCATCGATATCCCTCCTTCGTTGTGAATTCTTTGGTAATTCAGGCGGCATGACATCAACTAAGTGTTTAAGAAATTCAGCGATACAATCAAGAACTAGCATATTAACATTAGATTTCACTTAACCAAGGCAGCAAGTATAGTGTCATCAACCTCATTCAGCCCTTTGTCGATTGACATAGCAGACAAGAACATTCCCTTGTCTTTCTTCTTTGCAACATTATTAACGTTCCCAAATGAATGAACTCCATTAAGAAATCCAGCATTGCTTCCATTCATGACCATCACTCCATCTAAGTGAAGAAACGGAGCAAAGTGGAATTTTTTTAGAAAATGAATCCAAAGTATGATCTCAAATTCACCAAGCAGTATCACCATCAAATTATGCTTTCCCACCCAACATTCAGTCGACATAGACACACCATAAGCCATACCCACAATGGAATGTGCTTAAGCATTGACTGTTTTGATGTAGGAAGGGCTTTTAGACAACTGCAGCCCCAATTTTGTAGCAATTTTCACATCTACAAACATATGAGTTGCTACTGTATCAACCATTGCCATCACACGTTGTTCTTTAACTGTCATTTTTATATGAATTAAGGAATAATGAGGATACAAAGTACTAGACGTTTCTCCAACATTATTAACCACGTAATATGGTTGAAGGACAATCCCAATGGATTTGCCATTGCAGCCACAATTTCCTCATCTTCTTCCCTTTGATTCATATTTCCATCAAGCAAAACGTTTACATTTTCCCGGTTTGGACCATACTTGGCCAAATGAGGACCGCCACAAGTCCAACAGCCCTTAGAAGTCCCATCTTTGTTCTTTGGTCTATCTTTACCATCCTTCATTTGTGTCTTTCCTTTGTCGTTTGTACAGTCCTTGCCACTATCCTTTTTCCATTGCCCTTTCTTATAATTCTTTTTCTTAGTTTTTGAAGTAGAGGGAACATCCATCAAAGGACGAGTTGTCCGGAAATCAACAAACGAATCTGCAATAGCAATTGCCCAGTCAAATCTTTAATATTCTGCCTCGGAAGTTTATTTTGAGCCCAGCCTTGCATACCCGAAATGAAGTTGTGTAACTTATCCTCATTAGACATGTTTTGAATGTCTAACATCATAGAGGTGAATTCTTTAATGTATTCCCTCACCGAACCTGTATGCCTTAGCCTTTTCAACTTATCCCTTGCAAGCCAAGAGGCGTTGCTAGAAAGAAATTGATCGCGCATTTCTTTTATTAACTTATCCCACGTATCAATTCTACGATCACCAGCACTTACATCATCTGCATTTCAAGTTCTTCAGCAAAGTTTAGAATCACCCATCAAGTACATGTTGTAATGTTTAACTTGTCAGCGTCAGGCACCCTTGCACTAGTAAAATATTGTTCCATGTGCCGAATCATGTTTTCCAGTTCTTTAGCACTTCTTGCACCACTAAAGGCTTTAGGTTCTGGAACTTTAACCTTAGATGATTCAACACGATTTCAAATCAACGTAGCCATAACCCGACACAATACAACGATCTCTGCACAAAGGTTTTAATTTTCCTTCTGCAGTCCCTCAAGTTGTTGTGTAGTTGTGTTACAAAAATTCAAGAATTCAGTGACGTTTTTATCAACATTTTGTCGATACGCACAATATCTCCCTGAACTTTCTCAGCGTTAAGTCTCAAATCAATGATTTGTGTCAACAGATCCAAAAACGAAGGATCTCCTCGAGTATCATCTGTAAACCCAACGAATGCTTCAATTTTTCGTGGCAGTTCCCACAGTTCTGCGTTTTTAACCATCGTTCAACCGTGCTCTTTTACCAGTTGAAAGAGGGTCGATTTATTTTTACCGAACACCACCCTAGGCAGTCTTGCAAAAGTCTGCAACTCTCAGCCTATCATACTCACACAGATTCCACTAAGTATAGAAATACTTAAGTAGCAAACTTAAACAACAAACAGAATGTACAGGAACTCGTCCCAACCTTTATTCATCTTATAATTCATACAAAGGGAAGGCTTAACGAATTTATCTAAGGCCAGAAACACCCTCTATCCTTAAACGAAGTTTCCACCCTTATAAAATTTCTGCACATGGCAGTTACATGTGGCAGTTACAAATGACACATGTCCGACACTTGTCATCACAGGATTCAAACTAAGTTTCCAACAACTATATTTCTAACAGATAGAATCTAATTCAAATTACATCCTTATCCATACGAAATATTAATATTCTGACACTTAGAATATTTCAGGCTACATTCAAACACATAGAATATTTCTCCAGCTTCCAACACTTCGAATATTTTAACTTCCCTCCAACACATAGTTTTATTTCAGCAATTCACGTGAAATGCCTTTGTTTTTGCCATCGTCAAGTCTTCACAGCTTTGCCTTGTCAAGCCAACACGCTTCCTTGCCGATGACTCTAGCCCGCACGTAAGCCTTGCATGTTCAAGTTGCCTTGCCAACACTCAAGCACCTTGAACTTGTCTTGCACTGTTTTTCCCCCATTCATGTCAAGACCAATGCCCAAGTGCTTGACATGTCTGCACGTAGTTAGATCATATAGTTTACGGGTCTAACATACTCAAAAATAAAACACCCAATGCTTTATGGAATTAATTTCATATCATTCTTTGTTTAGATAGCAAGAAATTGGTTTTGAGTTTATCTTCAAAGAAATAAAAAAGAATAATTAAAAAAAATTAACTTGACGGGAGGAAAAATTGGTGCATTAAAATTTTAGTTCTGTAGAAGGACATATATATGTACTATGAAGTAGCCTTACATGCTTGTTGAATATGAAATATTGTTTGCAATTCGGATCAGGTGTTAGACAGAGTTTAGATTATTTAGAACGGTAGTTTTAGTAATTAAATTTTTAAATTGCGGTTCTTACATTTAGTATAATATAAATATATAGATTAAAAATATGCACATGTTAATATATAGAAGAAATACATAAACAAGTGGTTGAACTTGTTCGGTATTTCTTCTCAAGTACCTCAACTATTTCCTCTTCCCCTAGGTGGATCTATTAAAGCCCGTGGCGATGCCACGCCACCCATGAGCTTCGACGAAAACTTTATACACAGTTGTATATGTATATACCACATACGTATATATAAAAAAACTTGGCACCTAGTGAACAAAATTACTTCGTGGTGCCAATGGTAGAACGTCACAACTTCTTTGCGTAGGTCACCGGATCAAATCCCGCTAAATGCTTTTTAAAAAAAAAAATTCACGCAACACAATAGTCATCTCTAACAGATCCTTTGTTTTTTTCCTTAATTTTTATTGATTTATTATTATGTTTTAATAAAGAATTATATTTTACTCATTTAATTCAATAATCTGTGACATTCTTTTCTTTTTAATTAGTTAATATTTATTTAAAGATATAGAGTTAAAAAGAAAAGTTGTGTTTTTCTCTTCAAATTTGAAATCATGTTCATCATCTTCTCCAAATGTCTACTTCGCTCACCCAATCACTCTGATTAAACTATTTTCTTCGTCTATATTTAAGTTATCAACTCGATACTTTCATAATTCGTTGAATATTTTAACTTTGGTCACTTCATGGTCCCAGTCAAATGTGGGTAGCGAATTTGTAGTATATATGTATAATAGATAAGTGAAGTTATTATTGTTCATATTTGTATTTCGTTTCTCAAATACACCGATAAGACAAATAATTTTATTCAACACCTAAAATGATATTATCGATGAATTTACTTGGCACCTACACATTCTAAATCATAGATCCGCCTCTGCACCTTCATATTGAACCCTTGAACCACCCATAATTTGTACCTTCTATGCATTATTTGATGACATGGAACAAAACTTCAAAAAAAAGTTTTTGATTGTGTGAGAGAAATCCATATTTCTTACGTGGAATTGGAACCAATCAAAAAACTCTAGTCATTTAAATAAGGGAAAATGACAAATATACCGCCAGACTTTTAAAAATGGTATGCATATACCCTTTGTTATACTTTGAGGCTTTATATACCCTTGTCATGCAATAATTTGTGCACATTTGCCCCTTCCACTAACGACACACACTTTCTGTACACACGACACAATCCTAAGCCATTATCCGGTTGACCAAATTTTTTAATACAATTTGTAAGAACCCGCCCATGATCCAATAAACCCACCCAATTTGTGGGAAAAATATAATCTCTGAAGTATTAAGAAAAGATTAAGCTCCTAGTATTCTTGTGGGGGCAACATAGTTCAAGAACTAGGAGATATAATTGGGACCATCTTTATGCTTTATGCATTACAGTCTCCAATCTTAAGAGTACATTAGTGATCCAACCTTCCCATAGTGGGAAGGGACACTCCTCACGCTAGTTCACTTGGTGCTAAGCTACTGACCCAATTTGAAATGTCTTTAGACCTTTATTAACAATCATAGCTTTGTTTAGGTCATAGGGTCTATCCTTTGTATAATAATCATCATCATAGCTCAATAAGTATTGCATGAGTATTGTCATTTCCTAACAATTCATATAAGTGAGGTTAGCACATTTACATCATCATTCATGATAAGACACGTTGGTAATTATCAACATCCTTATAACATTTAAATCTTAGCCAAGACCTCACAAAACCATAATCAAAACATTTCAATTCAACATCATACCAATATTATCAATCCTAATACGAGGTATACTTCAATGCAACATCATCGCTTGATCTCAAGTAACCACAATTGAAGTAAAAATTAGGGACCACAAGACATACCTAGTCTCCTTCATAATCCATCTTCAAAAGTCTTACCATCAACCCTTAGCTAAATCCAATAGGGCATAATATCATCACACAACAACAATAAGTATGATAACAAGGCCAATTGAATCACTACATCACAATTTATCACTATTTCATACCTTAAGATAAAGGTCAAATTCATAACATACATCATAAATTAGATCGATTACTCAAGAACTAGCCTAATTGGAATAAAATTCATCTTAATCTATGCATACTTGATACAATAACATCATGTCACAGTAATTCAGCAAATAACCAAGTCAATTGAACCAACACTACAGAATTCATATTAGGATCACAACCTAGGGTTAAGGGGAATATATCATCTTCCACAAACTAGATCAATCTATCAAGAAATAATATAATTGAGTTGTCATAAATGATAATATATCCATAAAATATCAAAAAGAAATCATAAACAAAGTAATTCACATTATCAATTTCGAGATTGGAAAAGACCCACTTAAATTTCATACTTTTGAACCAATTAGATGGAACCATTTGGGGAAAGAAGTCCCAAAGGTAAAAGGAATCTCATTCCTTAATGATTGATGGAGATTTATGGAGAAACATTGGTGTTTGAAGCCTTAGAACCAACGTTGACCTTGTCTTCTATGGACTTCTTCAACTTGAAAGAGAAAGAAGAGAGAAGGAAGAGAGTTTTGGTTTGGGACTTGTGAGGACTTAGGTTAGTTTAATTATCTTAGGGGATTTACATAGGTAGTTAATAAACTTAATTAGACCTACCCTAACCCATAAATAACCTCCTAACTAAGCTACCTAGTTAAATGAACTAAATGAAAACATGCAGCAAAACAAAGACCACACAGACGAGACCACGATCGACGGATCATGTGTCCATCGACATGCAATGCTCCCTCCGTGCTGCACATTCGTCGCTATGTTTAGAGAGTTTTCAAAACTGTCCATTGGCCAAATATTCTATGTTTTCATCGACGGAGGCAATCGACGCCCCGTCGATTAGAACACAGCCTGTCTTTGGCATCCGTAAGTTACACTGTCTATTGACCTCTTTTAGACGCTTTTGTAAGGGGCCTCCTCAAGGGACCTTAGTTGGTCCGTTAGGAGTCGTACCTGGATGTTTCAATACGAACTAACTCTAATGCGTGTTAGACACCCTTCCACCAATTTCATCATTTTCCGACTCCTAAAAGCTATTCATATAAGCTAAGGCACACTAGTACCTCATTAAATTAGTTTCCGAACGTCATAGGCGTTCATTGATGTTTTGGTTTATATATTTCCTTAATCGCTTATATACACTAAAATTGACCTTAAAACATTATCTAAACCTTTTTACACTTACGCTAGCCTCTTGAACACGCCTTAGATTTTTGAAGTTTTACAAATTTCATGATTGACGACGGACTGGTAAAAGTTGTACATTAATCTAGAAATATAGTGTAATTATATTTATGTTTTAAATTATATAAAATCCTCATAAGGAGGACGATTTATTCGAAGTTAATTGAAAATATTGATATATTAATTTCTCTGTAAGTTACTATATATATATTTCAATGAAAATAAATATAATTACATATTATTTGATGTTTTATGTGTACTAACCATTTGAGATGCTCTTATGATGTTGTGCTAGCTTTCATACTTAGCACCTTTTTTACTAACACATACTTCATACATTCTAACCAAATATAGGTTTGGAGGTTTGAGTTGCTTTGGAGTCTTAGAGTTTCAAGGACTTTTAATAGTTGATGATCTTGGTGAGTCCTCATAGTTTTGAAAATAATATCCCCATTACTTTATGTCATTTCCTTCATGTTATTGAAATTGTATGAGCTGCGTCTCAAAGACTATTATTCTTGAGTATCTAATAAATGTTTTGAGACAAAATATTTAGAAAAGACTTCTGTTTAAATTTTATGAAAATGACTTCGATTGAACATCTTAAAGTTTTAAATTCCTCCACATTATTTACTGTCTTATGTTATGATTATACTAAGGGCTTGTATGAGTCTACTTCGTTGTCAAGTACGTTATATCAAATCTAGGGGTTTGTCTCGGAGCGTGATAGATAGATAGATAGATAGTCATATAGAAAGATAGATAGACAGACATAAAAACAAATAAATATATTGATATATAGATATATAGAGAAAGATAAAGAGACAGACAGATAGAAGACAAACAGGTAGATGGATAGATAGAGAAGTACATTTAGAAGACAACTAGAATGTAGTTATATGCTTGAAAAAAGTAATTATGATTGTCCCAATGTTTGGCAGACATTTTAATGTTGTAAGCAATATACTTTATCATTTTGTGCTGTCCTCAATTTTATTTTATTTGTAGCACCTTCATATTCTTCCACTCAGTTTAGAAATGCACATGCAATTTATTGGGTAGAAGAGGTTTACAACAAGGCATAGTTTGCAGTGGTATTTTTAATTGCTTGAGATTTTCTAAACTAAGGATATCACAGATGATTCTGTGGAAAATAAAATATAATAAACTAGCTAGTTATGCCAATAAAAATTCTACACCAATACTATAGAAAAATAAACAAATTTCCAAGTATTCGTACGTTATATCATCAGTTTTCAAAATCATGAAAAAAAATAAAATTACAATTACAAACTATACCTTTTCGTAAACCATTTCCTTCTAATTAGCTCCATTTGTGTTTCCCATCCAAGTTGAAGAATATAAAACTTCTATAAATAAAATAAAATTGAGGATAAAAATATAGCGCAAAATTAGAGATGTCAATATGGGCTAGCCCACCCCATCCGGACTAACCCATACAAGCTTTGATATTTTACCAGTCAGGCCGGGCTAACCCATTTTTTGTGTGGGCCAGAAAATGATTGGCCCAACCCACAAGTACGTGGGCTACAGTCTTGTCGGGCCATCACATTTTTTTAAAAATTATATTTTTTATAATTTTTAAATGAAATTATAAATTATAATTTAAAAATATTATCATAAATATGGAAAAATAATATTGCATGATGTTATGCCTCATTTTTTTGCACTTAATGGAGGTCTGAATCTTAATAATTCAAATTTGCCTCATTAAGTGTGTTTGTTTTTAAGAACTGAATCTTAATTATTCAGATGCAGTTCATTAAATTCGTATGTTTTATTTTCTTATAAGCCTCTTAATGGGTCTGAATATATCTGAATGAATCAGGTATGTTACACACTCTTAAAACTATCTTAAATTTCAATTAAATCACAACAACTCGTAAAAGTTATTTTCCTATTTGATTAATGTTAATTACATTCTTACATTATAATTTCCTTTATTCATATTAATTTAATATACATCTTTTACTTTCATGAGTTAATCAATTTATTTGAATTCATAAGCCCCCCCAAGTTATAATATTTAGCACGGTAACAAAAAATAAGAAAGTATTTGTTATTTGATCGATAACAATAATAATTGTCTATTACAAAATATTGTATTTTTAAAACTAAATAATTTCATATGTGCGTTCAAATATAGGAAACTAATTATCCCAATAATTCAGTGTTCAAATTCAGAGACAACATCTTAATATTCACCTGTTTATTCAGATTCTGACGTCTTAACCTTAATGGAAATAAATGAGGCCTTAATGTTACTACTCTTTAATAAAATTTACAAATAAAATTATCTTTATAATATTTATTAAGTTTTTTTGTCAAGTAAATTTAAAAGTATAAATATCTAAATAGAAATATTTACCTAATTGATTTGAGTTTGGACTCCTTTTAATTTTAGATTTTAATATTATATTATATTTTTTAATTCATATTTATTGGCCAACGGGCCGAACCTACTGATATTTTTCAAACCCTTCAAATCAGCAGGTTTATTTAGGCCGGGCTAAAAAACTCTTTTCTTAAATGTGCTCCAAAAATAAGAAGCCTATAGCTTACAAAATAATAATTTCACGTAAATTTTATGACCATGGTAGATATTATTTCAGGCATATAGATACATTTTAATTGTCATCTAAATGTACTTGTCTGAGAATATCTTAATATTTATATTAATATGTCTATCTATTTAATCTATATCTTTTTGTTTTATTAAACTAAATGTAGGAACCCCAACTCAAAAGTTCAAGTACTAAAAATACAATTCTAAACAATCTAACCTCGAGCCAGCACCTGATCCTAACTGCAACAATGTTTCATATTCAACAAGTATGTAAGGTTACTTCATCGTACATGTTTATATCCTTTTACACAATTAAAATTTTAATGCACCTATTTTTTTCATCATGTCTAGATAAGTCCTTTGCTTATTTTTTTTTTCATTCTAACATAATGTAACTTGAGTTAACTAAGAATAAGATAACAAAGTAAGAATAATTAATTTTTTGAAAATAAGTAGGGAAATCAGGAAAATTTCCAACGCTCAAAAGACGGTCATTTTCAAATGGTTATAACTCCTAACTCAGGAGGAGTTTGGATGATTTCATTTAAATGGTTGGAAAAACCATGGGAATATCTTTCCAACTTCATCGATTTTTCACAAATCCGATGTCGTATGAGGGTGATATGCCTTTCGCAAGTTAGGTTGTTGGACTGAGGAAAGTCCAATCCGAATTTTACTAAGGGCAGAGTTGTCTAATCACCCTAGTATGCCTAATTCGTTTAAAGTGTTATTTGGGGGTAAAGACCAAGTCCCAAATAAATTTAACAAAAATTGAGAACGCTTAGGACTTGTGAGAGAACTGAAAATAATAATAAGATCAAGAATTTTCCAAGAAACGCCAAGATCATTGCGTGGAATTTATCGGGGGTGATCCCTTTCTATGTATGTGAGGTCATTAGATTTTGGGTCCTTTCACCCACACTCCAAGTTGAATCAATATAAAATATTAGAGTTTATTTGAATGAAAATCTTTAAGTTCTTGCTGAAAGGTTGTGAAGTTCATGTTGAATTGTAGTTGATATTTAGTAGTTCTAATTCATGTTTCTGGACATGCTTCGGGTCTAATCTATTGGGAAATGATGTAATTAGATTCCTAAGTGTTTGGGGTAGGATACGTGTATGTTTAGGAGGTTTAGAGATTAAAAATGGAGAAGAAATGTAGAAGGTCACGTCAGATAACCCTAGGAGTGCCACACCTACCAGAGCACCTCATGTCAGCTCTGTCTGACAGGCCCTGGAATCCCGTGCCTCTCAAAGCGCCAAGAACCGGTGGAGACCCCGTTCTTTCCATATCTTTTCGTACTAGTTCGTATGTAGTATATCTTTCATTCCTAGTTGATTCAATACTAAAAAGTATATCTAAACATATTGAAATCATCCCTACACATGAGATGATGATCCTTGAATCCATATTTCAATTCAAGGGAAGCTAAGATCAAAGTCAAAGAGTTAAGAATCAAGTTTAAAAGTTAAGAAAAGAGTCAAAGTGAGTTCTTAATATTTTCCAAGAGTCTCAACCAATCATTTACACTTTGATTTAAGGCTCAAGTTACAAGTCGACAAAAGAGAATGGAGTAGAGTTAAATTCTCAAAAGCTGTGAGGAAAATAAGTATTCCCTAGGAGTTAAAGTTTCAAGTTAAGTAAAGAGCAAGAGTTTAGTTCATTTCTCTAAAAGTTATAAGGGGGATTAACTATTCCCTAAAGGTTGATAGATTTTTCACATTTATGTTAAAATGGAACTGAGAATTTCAAAAATAGTTTTTAACTAAAGAGGGAAACATTGATTTCAAGAGGAGGTTTTTAAGCTAAAGTGTTCAGTAAATTATCTCAACCCAATAAATGAAGTTTTATTAAAAATATAAGCTAAAGAAAGTTTTTGGGACTAGAATTGAGAACCTATGTGGGGATGAGAGTTCACATAACTCAAGTCACCATGTAAATCATGTAGCTAATGAGCATAAATGTGTCATATTTTTTAGATTATCACGTGAGTTTAGCCAATGATTTAAGTGGGTTGAAGATGTTCTATGCGATGACAATGTATATGACTATTTTTGAAGCGTGGGCGAGACGTTGTATCACCACTTAGGCTCATAATGGTGGTTGTCGGTTGGATAAAATCCCACATAAACTATATTACATTCATATATAAGTTCATCCTTACTCCATTTCAAGCTATATAGTTTTATGTAGAATTCCAAATCGTATACTCGTAAATTCAACATATTAATTCTAGTTATCCTGCATTGTTTTATAATGGTGACGCAGGTATCAAGGATTTGCATGCAACGCTTTGTTGATCCAGATTGAGCTTAGAGTCATTGAGCCTCCTTGCATTCTAGCGGACATCTTTTTCATTTGGTTTACTAGTTTAGTGTATTTTTAGGATATTGTGAGGTCTGTCCCAACATCCATCTCAGTTAGCTTAGAGGCTTCGCAGTTAGTAGTTCAATTGGAGTCTATTATTTTATTAAGACTTAAATGTCATTTTTTCCAGAATATTGCATGAAATATTTGTTTTAAACATGCTTTATTTCTCGATTAAGTTGATTGGAGTCTTCCACTCAGTTTAGTAAGCCAGACCAAGGGTTCGCTTGTAGGCCAACAATGGTCTTCGTGTTCCGGCCACATCCAGGGTGTACGCTCTGAGTGTTACAAACTTGGTAGCAAAGCACATAGTTCAAGATTCCTAGGGAGTCTCTGAAGTTGTTTCTATAATGTCTTAGTCATCAGTGTGAACCGTGCCGCACCTATGATTAGGAGGCTACAACATTTAGGAATGTTTTACTTCTTTTTTATTATTTTTGTGTGTAGAGTTTATATCTAAAAGTATCTCTCTAATTCTTGATTACATGCATTTTCAGATCATCATGCCTTTACGAAGAATAGTCACAGGTCGACCATCCCTAAGAAATGTTGATGAACAAGGGGTTCCTAATGCACCAGATATGTAACCCAAAGGAGAGGTTACCAATGCCGAGTTTTGAGAAGCTATCCGGATGTTAAGTCAAGTGGCAACCAAGAAAGACAGGCAACACAGAAAAGCTAGACAAGAATGGGCTAACACCTCGAGTTTTCGTGTGTTTCTAAGAATGAATCCTCCTAGTTCACTGCATCAAGCACAACTGATGATCCGGAGAACTTTGTGGAAGAATTGATGAAGGTATTTGGGGTAATGCATGTTGTTGATGCTGGGAACATAAGGTTTTCGTGAGGTTGTTCTTGAGCCGCCATCCAAGCGCGAATACCTTCGTTTAAGAGAATATTTTTGGTGTAGAAAGTGTCAAATTCAGGATATTCCATTGCGTGAATTTCCTGAGAAAACAAAGTCAGAGTCACGTAGGTTAAGAGCTAGAACAACTACTCCAAGAGCACTCATCCATAAACCGGTCGATGGTACGAATAACATAATGAAATGTAACTAACGTTTATTGGAAAAAGCAACCCTAAAGATTTGGAACAAAAAGCGATTAGCGGTGACCATTGAATAAGTTTCTTCAGCTTGAGTTGGGATAAAAGAATGGAATGTATTTTCACCATCACCGTCTTCAAATAAAGTATTTTCTGTGGTAGCACCATGAATTGCGCATAGCAAAGCATCTAGTTGTCGGGTTTGCTAAATGTTGTTTATGAAAATAGTAATTCATTATTCTTAACAATAGGTACTAGAGACTTTTTGGTTCATCATGCTATTGCCCTTGGTTTTCAATGAAGGTCGAAGCATCTGGTTGCCGGGTTGGTTAAATATGGTAAATGAAAATAGTAGTTCATTATTCTTAACAATAGGTCCTGGAGACTTTTTGGTTCATCATGCTATTTCCCTTGGTTTACATACAACTACATTGATCTAAGTAAAAGGTGCTTTAGATGCACGTGGTCCCAAGTTAATGCCAGATAAAAAGGACTTTTGTTCTAGTTTTCCGTGCGATGGCCCAGGACGAGGCGGTACTTGTGATATTTCAACATGGGATTCGTTTTATTTGGCAGTTTTTTGGATGTTACATACTATTGGATGGGTTACTTTTTATTGGCATTGGAAACACATCATATTATGGCAAGGTAACGTTTAACATTTTAATGAATCTTCCACTTATTTGATGGGCTGGTTCAGGGATTATTTATGGTTAAGCTCTTCAAAACTTATCAATGGATATAACCCTTTTGGTATGAATAGTTTATCCCTTTGGGCATGGATGTTCTTATTTGGACATGTTGTTTGGGCTACTAGATTTATGTTCTTAATTTCTTGGCATGGATATTGGCAGAATTGATTGAATCTTTAGCAGGGGCTCACGAACGCACACCTTTGGCAAATTTAATTCGATGGAGAGATAAAACAGTGGCCTTTTCTATTGTACAAGAAAGATTGGTTGGATTAGCTCACTTTTCTGTAGGTTATATATTCACTTATGCGGCTTTCTTGATTGCCTCTACGT
>NC_028637.1:19120529-19127973 GCF_001406875.1 Solanum pennellii | reverse complement strand
TATATATATATATATATATATATATATATATATATATGTATATATTTATATATATATATTTTTGGGCCTTATGGTCGAGATGGCCCTGCCCTTAAGGCTAAGCCAAATTTTACACATATAAAACTCTTGTAATCTATCTCTAATTTTGTAGATTCTTTTAATATTTAGAGACATTCTTTACTTTTTTTTATGTTTAGATTGTGTAGAAAGAAATTCATTTAGGTCAAAAATTGAGATGGATGGTGCTAGAGATAGGGATTCTGGTGATTGGCGGACTGAACGTCTTCTCTATAATCGTCAATGGATTGTCAACAATGTGCAATATTTTTTTAAAAAAATTCACCTTTTTCTTGTGTTTTTGTTAAAGATTTCGGATCTGGAATCTAGGGTTCTTTTGTTATTTACCAGTTTAATGTGGATTATCCTGTTTTGTCAGATTTATTTTGTTTAAAAACTCACTTCTCCAAGTGAATTGTGGGATTTCTATTACTTCTCCTTAGTTAAGTAATTGGATTATAACTATTTATATTCTTTAAATAAAATAAGTTTTAGTCTTTCACAGCAAAATGTGATGTCAACATATTTTAATATATTTTTGAAGCATTTATCTATATTGCACTCTTATCAAGCGTTTCATTTGAACTTGAACTTTTGTTGATATGGTTGTATCGAATAGATGACATTAAGAAGAACTTCCCTATCTTTGGGAAAGATAGAGCAGAGGATCTTAGGGAAATTGTAGTAAGGTTTGAGGAAAATATGTGGTCTAAACTCTTTTATATTTATTCATGTTGGTATAAGTTTGCATTCGTTTTTCAAGCCATCAGGCTTTGAATTTCACATTTTCACCTTAAATTTTAAATTAAGAAAAAAATCCTCGTATTTTGATCGTTTTATTTTCTATATATTAATGGTTTCAAATATCCTATATATGTGGTGTCGTGTAGACCAACATAGAATCTTCATATTTTTATTTTTTTCGCGAAAGTAAACTTTAATGGGAACTTTTGTTTTTTTAAGTCAAACCAAACTCCCACTTAGAGTTTTATTGGAAGCAAGCTTTCCCTTTGATATACTCTGTCTTTCCTCGTTATGTTTTTCTTGCCCAAAAAATCCTTTTTATAATTACTTCTGGACAGAAGGATAGCAACGAGGAAGCAACAGAGGAGGACAATTTGGACATGTAAAAGGAGGATGCCGTAGAGGAGGCGGTGTTTAGAAAGGAGAAAAACTATGTATTGGATTCGGACAAAAAGAGAATGTCAAAATTGGGGAAACTAAGGTATTTTTCTATTTGTGATTCTACCAGTCCATTTTTTTTCTTGAAAGCCTTTTCCATATTAAAAATAAAATGAAAAAACAGCATTACTTCATTGATTCATTTGTTGATAATTGTACAAGAGTAGCTAGCATAAATACACAAGGCAACTGATTTACATTTTGTTGTTTGACTCTCTAATTACCAATTTTGTAAATCCTTTCTTCTGAATCAATTACTAGTCCATAGCTTGAGGACTTATAAGGCATTATTTGTTCTCATAATATTAAGATATCTCAATATGAATGCACATTCTAATTATCAATATATTTTCTTAGCTTCGAACATTGAATAAATAATAAATAAAAAATTTAAATAAAAAAGTACTTAATATTAAAAAAAAATTATATAATAAAAACACGATATGATAAAGAAATAAAATATATATGTTTTCTAGTGATAGTGAAAATGGTTTTTCATCAGTGGTGTGGGTAATGGTTTGTGTTAGTTTGTTGTAATTTTGGTGGTAGAGGTGGTTGTGTTGGTAGAATTTAGTTGATGTTAGTTGTTGTCGGTGCTGTTTGTGGGGGTTAAAGAGCATGTAGTGGTTGATAATGTGTTGGTGGTAGTTTGTGATGATAGAGGTCATTGTTTGTAAGGATTAACAACAATAGTTCTTGTAGGGGTGGGGTGGATAAAATTATATTGATGTGGTTGGCGAGTGCAACGGTGGTCGGCGACAGTAATGATTGTGGTGGTGTTAGGTGATTGTGATGGAGTGGAGGTGAATTAACCCAAAGAAAATACCTCCTAATAAGTCTGAATAACTAAGACGTATTCATTTCAAATAAGTGCTTAAATTTAATGTAAACACATGCAGTTAATAACATTAGTTTTGAACACTCATACCAACATTAAATACAAACAAAGGAAACTTAAGATAACACTTTAGAACACATTGTGTCCTTATTATGATCATTTTTTTCCGTTTCTAAGGACTTTATCAATCGAAATCGGCTGTTTTATCATGCTTTGTGCATGTCATAGACTGTCCTTCCGGAACATTTGACAAGATCATTTGCAACTAAAATATGAGTTAACTTTGGGTCAGAAAATTTTTTGAGCATTTGACTTGAATTAACTTTTTAATAAGTATCATACTAATGAGGTACCTGAAGCTCGCATGAGGTTTCAGAAGTCATAATATTTTTGAGAGCATATTGCCTACATATTATGATTATTTCCTTTTTCACCGTTGTAAGGATTATTGCAATTGGACCCAACTGGTTTACCATGCTTAATTGATATCGTATACTATGTCCTTTTGGGATATTTAAAAGGAGCATTTTAAACTGAAGTATGAGATTAATTTTGATTCAACAAATACTTTTATTATTTACCTTGAATTATCTTTTTAATTAGTATCCTCGTACCCTCTACAAGAAACCCCTAACACCTCGTCACTAGTTTGTATATTCACCCCTATTATCGTGTCCAAATGATGTAGTCTCGTTTCCCTAAACAAAGGCCACTCCCATGTTTATCGAATAAATTCATACATCACACATTAAAAGCATTTAGGTGGAAAATATTTTGTACCCGACCCTAAATCAATTGATATGACATCAAATATGCCATAATTGTTGGTAAGACGCATAACATTTTTATTCTATACACTATATCATATCCTAGACGAACACTTAATTTATTATCATAAGCAATGATTTACCTATTTATCAAATATTTTAATGTCAAACTAGCTAGCTTGGGTATAAATAAACATCAGTGAAATCAATGATCTTTATGTGAAAATAATGAATGTCAAACAACATTATTACATTAGTGAGAGTTATGTTCCTCGCCTTGTAATGTCCTCTTCAATATTCGCTCTCCAGACCCCTATATTTTTAAGATTTATACATTTTTCATATTATCTCTCTAGACCGCTATATTTTTAAGTTATATACAGACATATATGCATTTATACATATATACATACATATATACATAAAGATATAAATATATATATATATATATATATATATATATATATATATATGTATGTATATATGTATGTGTGTATAAAAAGTGTCATAAGATATAACTTTGATAGTTGAAAATTAAAGAAATAATGAACAAGAAAGAGACACTATTATTATCTATAATTAATTACAAGTAAACATATCATGACGATTCCTTTTTTTTTTCAAAAGGTCTAGAATGTTACTTTGTTTGCGTGATTAACATTAGTCTTGCTATTGATGGAATAAAAATATGAATAATTCATTTTTAGAAACACTAATTCTCAGTATAAATGTATGATAAATTTCCTCTTATTGTTATTAGCGCTTTGTTGTTTCTCAAGAAAAAAAATGTTTCATGATATCCATTAGTTAGAAAGACCAATTACTTAGCAGTAGTGGTGATGATGATAACTCTGAAAGTTATTTTTATTAAAATCTCACCTAAGAAAAAAGAGAAAATTGAGAAAAAATATGAAGAAACTAGTCTCATTGATAGAATCAGCAGCTGCCTAACTCTCTTATTGTTCAAATCCTTTCGCGATTGTCCATATTAGATACCTTTAGAACGACTATTCCCTCTAAACATTGGAAATACTTTTGGACTTCTATTGACAACATTGTTTATGACATCAAGGAGTATTGTTATTCACATGGCTTGGGGGTACACAAATTCATTTCCTTAATGGACAATAGAAGTCCAAAAGTATATCCAATGTTTAGAGAGTATAGTTATTCTGAAGGCATCTCATATGGTCAATCTAGAATGAATTTGAACAATAATAGCGTTAGAAAACTGACTCATTCTATCAATGAGGTTAGTTTCTTCACATTCTATCTCAACCTTTTGAGGTATGTTTTCAATAAGAAAAACATTAAGAGTTTCCATCATCTCCACAACTACTAGTGTAACAACCTATTTAGTCGGTTCGAGCAGTAGAATTATTTTTGATATAAAACGTAGTGGGTCGACGGATCACGCGACGGACCGTCATGGTCACGATGGACCGTCATGGATACCGTCGTCCCATACTTGCGCAATTCCTTCTGCTGCTCTCTTCATTACCCTCGACGGCAAGTATGACGAACCATCATAGGCACGACGGTCCGTCGAGGGTCTTCGTTCCAAAACACTTCAACTCTTGGAATTTGGGTACTGGGATTGACTCTCTGAACTTCACGACGGAGCTGCAGCACGGACCGTCGTAGATACGACGGACCGTCACAAACTGCATAACCCCGACTTGGTCAGACTTCCGCTAAAATTTTAAATGGGTGTTTTGGACTGTTCATAATTATAATTATGAAATTAGTGGGGTAATTGTAACAATTTATTTAGTTGTTGGTTAAACGAGATAACTTTAAAATTAATAGTGGGTTACTTTTATCAATTTTTATAATTGATTATATGATTATTAGGGTAAAAAGAATCTGTAGAAGAAAAATAAAAGAAAAAGAGGAGAAGAGCGTGAACGAACGAAGAACGCAAGCGACCTATACTTCATATTGAAAAGGTTCATAGGCATTGAGAAAAGCAAAGGCATTGTAGAGGTAGCTTTCTTGATTTCGGTTCTTCGGTGGAGGTAGGTTATGGTTTATTTCTATGTGATAGATAAACTCTAAATAGCAATTGATATGTATAGAATGATATTGTAAAGTCTCCTATGTACTTGATTGTGTGGTTGTATGTTTTTGATTGTGTGGTTTGTGGTTGGCCTAAAATTATGAGAGTGTTGAATTTCTAATCTTCAATCCTCTCTATTAAAAATGACGCCTTGAATAAAGAAGGCTTGATGAAATAAAAATATGATATAATTGGATCGGAGTGTCACGTTCCGACACGGTATAATTGGATCGGAGTGTCACGTTCCGACACGGTATAATTGGATCGGAGTGTCACATTCCGACACGGTATTATTGGATAGGAGTGTCACGTTCTGACACGGTATTATTGGATCGGAGTGTCACGTTCCGACACGGTATTATTGGATCGGAGTGTCACGTTCCGACACGGTATTATTGGATCGGAGTGTCACGTTCCGACACGGTATTATTGGATCGGAGTGTCACGTTCCGACACGGTATTATTGGATCGGAGTGTCACGTTCCGACACGGTATTATTGGATCGGAGTGTCACGTTCCGACACGGTATTATTGGATCGGAGTGTCACGTTCCGACACGGTATTATTGGATCGGAGTGTCACGTTCCGACACGGTATTATTGGATCGGAGTGTCACGTTCCGACACGGTATTATTGGATCGGAGTGTCACGTTCCGACACGGTATTATTGGATCGGAGTGTCACGTTCCGACACGGTATTATTGGATCGGAGTGTCACGTTCCGACACGGTATTATTGGATCGGAGTGTCACGTTCCGACACGGTATTATTGGATCGGAGTGTCACGTTCCGACACGATATTATGGGATCGGAGTGTCACGTTCCGACACGATATATGGGATCGGAGTGTCACGTTCCGACACAATAACATTAAAGGAAAGGAATCTTGAATTAACTTAATATACTCAAACTCAAAGAACCTATTTTCCAAATGAGTATGGTGTGGAGGCCTGAGTCCTCATAGGTGTGCTTGATGTTGTGATTGAGGGTGTACCTATCATGGTGTTGTTGTCAATGGTTCATGTGTTTATTGCTTGCTACCTGTTAAGTATTGTAGTTGATTTTATACTATTGTTTAATATATACTGATTTCTATTTTGAGTTGGCCGATGATACCTACTCAGTACGTGTTCCTTGTACTGACCCCTACTTGTATTTTTTTTTGTTATTTTATGGAGTGCAGCAAGTGTGCCATCGACTTTGACTCGCCCTCAGCTCTAGCCAGTCTCCAGCACATCAGATCTCAGGGTGAGCTATTATTCCTAGCTCGGGCTGGATTCTCTCCTTCACGTCTTGATGTCTTTGAAGTTCGGACATGGACCATCTTTTTACTTATTTTGTTTTCTTAAATACTCTTAGACTTGGTAATTCGATGATAGATGTTCTTGATGTGATGACTTCCATATTTTGGGAATAATAAGTTTTGGATCTTCCGCATTATTTCTGTTATTTATAGTTGAAAACTATTGGTAAATGTTGGGGTTTAGATTTGTTGGTTCGCTCACCTAGTAGGTTAAGTGTGGGTGCCATTCACGACCCGTTTTGGGTCGTGACAACTAGGGAATTGGTCTTTCACACTCATGGTTGTCATGACACTTTTTCTTTTGGTGTGAAACAACAAAGCAATAATAACTAAAAAGTGGAGAATTATAATACATTAATAATGAGAGTTATTCTTTCTTAAAATGAGATGTTCATATTTTTAGTCCATTCATAGAAAAGTATTGTTAATCACATAAGTAAAGTAACATTCTGGACCTTTTGGCAAAAAAATAATAAAAAAAGCCTCTTCATGATAAGTTTACTTGGAATTTTCTATAGACAAATAATGGTGTTTCTTTTTTGTTTATTATTTCTTTAATTTTTAACTAACATAGTTATATTTGATGACACTATTTTTTAATCTAATTTTAAGTGACACTTTTACATATATATATTCTAACGAATTTCTTAACAATATAGGGGTCTTGAGAGGGAAAACGAAGAGGAGATTACAAGGTGAAGAACATAACTCTGACAATTGAATTCTCTTAACTCGACAATTAATCTGTATGAATGTCAAATCGCACGTATATAGTAAACACACACATGACTATCTTTATATAGATAAATCTCTTTAAGTTATCACATGTTTTTTTTTTGACCTCTTATATTTTTCATGAGAGCAAACAATATAAATTTTTTTTAAAACAATTTCCTGGTTCTTCAATATATTTTGAATAGATAATATGCACATTTTTTGAATTCCATTATCTTTCGTGATTAACACTTAATATTTTTTATCAAATCGGTAATTTTGACATTATTGTCACTTCCTTTAGGAAAGTTTATGAATTGTTATTTCCTTCATGGAAATAAATAGAACATACAATAGAAACAAGCCAACAAGATTCATTTCTCTCACCTTACAATGTTACTTTACTAAAGTTGTTCTAGATAATTGGATTTAAGACAGGTACATATGGCATTAACTTTCAGACACAAAATAAAATGTGTATGCTTTGTTATTTTATCTCTTCAATAGACAAACAATGGTATATC
>NC_028637.1:19106431-19116716 GCF_001406875.1 Solanum pennellii | reverse complement strand
TGTATGGGAGGAGATGTAGGTCTCCCATTGGTTGGTTTGATTCATTTGAGGTGAGACCTTGGGGTACCGATATTTTGAGGGAGTCGTTAGATAAATTAAAATTCATTCAGGAGAAGCTTCTAGCAGCTCAGAGCAAGCAGAAAGAATATGCAGATCGAAAGGTTAGGGACTTGGATTTTATGGAGGGTGAACAAGTCTTGCTGAAGGTTTCACCCATGAAAGGGGTGATGCGGTTTGGTAAGCGAGGTAAGCTTAGTCCGAGGTATATTGGTCCATTTGAAGTTCTGAAGCGCGTGGGGGAGGTGGCTTATGAATTTGCATTGCCTCCAGGACTCTCAGAAGTGCACCCGGTATTTCATGTGTCTATGCTGAAAAAATACCATGGAGATGGAAACTACATTATTCGTTGGGATTCAGTTCTTCTTGATGAGAATTTGTCTTATGAGGAGGAGCCTGTTGCTATTCTAGATAGAGAGGTCCGCAAGTTGAGATCAAAGGAGATTGCATCTATCAAGGTTCAGTGGAAGAATCGGCCAGTTGAAGAGTCCACTTGGGAAAGTGAGGTTGATATGCAAGAAAGATATCCACATCTTATTACAGATTCAGGTACTCTTTCTCGCCCTTACTTTTCTTCCTGTGATCGTTCGAGGACGAACGATGGGTAAATTGGTATCTATTGTAACAACCTATTTAGTCGGTTTGAGCAGTAGAATTATTTTTGATATAAAACTTACTGGGTGGACGGACCACGCGACGGACCGTCATGGTCACGACGGACCGTCATGGATACCGTCGTCTCATACTTGCGCAATTCCTTCTGCTGCTCTCTTCATTACCCTCGACGGCAAGTATGACGAACCATCATAGGCACAACGGTCCGTCGAGGGTCTTCGTTCCAAAACACTTCAACTCTTGGAATCTGGGTACTGGGATTGACTCTCTGAACTTCACGACGGAGCTGCAGCACGGACCGTCGTAGATACGACGGATCGTCACAAACTGCGTAACCCCGACTTGGTCAGACTTCCGCTAAAATTTTAAATGGGTGTTTTGGACTATTCATAATTATAATTATGAAATTAGTTGGGTAATTGTAATAATTTATTTAGTTGGTGGTTAGAGGAGATAACTTTAATATTAATAGTGGGTTACTTTTATCAATTTTTATAATTGATTATATGATAATTAGGGTAAAAAGAATCTGTAGAAGAAAAATAAAAGAAAAAGAGGAGAACAGCGTGAGCGAACGAAGAACGCAAGCGACCTAGACTTCAGATTGAAAAGGTTCATAGGCATTGAGGAAAGCAAAGGCATTGGAGAGGTAGCTTGCTTGATTTCGGTTCTTCGGTGGAGGTAGGTTATGGTTTATTTCTATGTGATAGATAAACTCTAAATAGCAATTGATATGTATTGAATGATATTGTAAAGTCTCCTATGTACTTGATTGGGGGGTTGTATGTTTTTGATTGTGTGGTTTGTGGTTGGCCTAAAATTATGAGAGTGTTGAATTTCTAATCTTCAATCCTCTCTATTAAAAATGATGCCTTGAATAAAGAAGGCTTGATGAAATAAAAATGATGAGATAATTGGATCGGAGTGTCACGTTCTGACACGGTATAATTGGATCGGAGTGTCACGTTCCGACACGGTATAATTGGATCCGAATGTCACGTTCCGACACGGTATTATTGGATCGGAGTGTCACGTTCCGACACGGTATTATTGGATCGGAGTGTCACGTTCCGACACGGTATTATGGGATCGGAGTGTCACGTTCCGACACGATATATGGGATCGGAGTGTCACGTTCCGAAACAATAACATTAAAGGAAAGGAATATTTAATTAACTTAATATACTCAAACTCAAAGAACCTATTTCCCAAATGTGTATGGTGTGGAGGCCTGAGTCCTCATAGGTGTGATTGATGTTGTGATTGAGGGTGTACCTATTATGGTGTTGTTGTCAATGGTTCATGTGTTTATTGCTTGCTACCTGTTTAAGTATTGTAGTTGATTTTATACTATTGTTTAATATATACTGATTTCTATTTTGAGTTGGCCGATGATACCTACTCAGTACGTGTTCCTTGTACTGACCCCTACTTGTTTTTTTTTCGTTGTTATTTTGTGGAGTGCAGCAAGTGTGCCATCGACTTCGACTCGCCCTCAGCTCTAGCCAGTCTCCAGCACATCAGATCTCAGGGTGAGCTATTATTCCTAGCTCGGGCTGGATTCTCTCCTTCACGTCTTGATGTCTTTGAAGTTCGGACATGGACCATCTTTTTACTTATTTTGTTTTCTTAAATACTCTTAGACTTGGTAATTCGATGATAGATGTTCTTGATGTGATGACTTCCATATTTTGGGAATAATAAGTTTTGGATCTTCCGCATTATTTCTGTTATTTATAGTTGAAAACTATTGGTAAATGTTGGGGTTTAGATTTGTTGGTTCGCTCACCTAGTAGGTTAAGTGTGGGTGCCATTCACGACCCGTTTTGGGTCGTGACAACTAGGGAATTGGTCTTTCACACTCATGGTTGTCATGACACTTTTTCTTTTGGTGTGAAACAACAAAGCAATAATAACTAAAAAGTGGAGAATTATAATACATTAATAATGAGAGTTATTCTTTCTTAAAATGAGATGTTCATATTTTTAGTCCATTCATAGAAAAGTATTGTTAATCACATAAGTAAAGTAACATTCTGGACCTTTTGGCAAAAAAATAATAAAAAAAGCCTCTTCATGATAAGTTTACTTGGAATTTTCTATAGACAAATAATGGTGTTTCTTTTTTGTTTATTATTTCTTTAATTTTTAACTAACATAGTTATATTTGATGACACTATTTTTTAATCTAATTTTAAGTGACACTTTTACATATATATATTCTAACGAATTTCTTAACAATATAGGGGTCTTGAGAGGGAAAACGAAGAGGAGATTACAAGGTGAAGAACATAACTCTGACAATTGAATTCTCTTAACTCGACAATTAATCTGTATGAATGTCAAATCGCACGTATATAGTAAACACACACATGACTATCTTTATATAGATAAATCTCTTTAAGTTATCACATGTTTTTTTTTTGACCTCTTATATTTTTCATGAGAGCAAACAATATAAATTTTTTTTAAAACAATTTCCTGGTTCTTCAATATATTTTGAATAGATAATATGCACATTTTTTGAATTCCATTATCTTTCGTGATTAACACTTAATATTTTTTATCAAATCGGTAATTTTGACATTATTGTCACTTCCTTTAGGAAAGTTTATGAATTGTTATTTCCTTCATGGAAATAAATAGAACATACAATAGAAACAAGCCAACAAGATTCATTTCTCTCACCTTACAATGTTACTTTACTAAAGTTGTTCTAGATAATTGGATTTAAGACAGGTACATATGGCATTAACTTTCAGACACAAAATAAAATGTGTATGCTTTGTTATTTTATCTCTTCAATAGACAAACAATGGTATATCTTTTTTTCATTTCGGGAATGAAATCATATTATTTTAATGTTCCAGATATATAATATTCATCACTAACTCATTATTTTTCTCAAGAACAATAAGACATTGTTTTAGAGTATCTTTCAGAAAATTTTCTAAATATTATTTCTTCAAGAGAAAATTTGAATGTTTAAAAATTTTAAGAATGTATATTGATGTCCTCAAATTGAAATTTTTTGAGATTTATTACAATAGAAACTGAAGCTTAATGAGCATCGCAAAGAAAACTTGGCGAGTCACCGACTGGACATACGCCGCCTTTGTTCTAAACATGTGAAGGCTAGAAGAAATAAGATCAAAAGGCAACGAAAGGAGTATTCGAGGCATCACCGAACAAGTTCGCAAAACAACACAATACCGCCCAATAGTCAAAAGATTGAAGAATCTGAAGGCAAGCACAAAACGATGATGAATTAGAAGAAGGGTGATTAATCGAGTAGTTTCGCGGTGACGAGTAACCTAGTCGAGTGGTTCACCGAAGAACTTAATTTGAAATCTATAAATACTAGCCGTAGGTTTTATATTTAGAGATCCAAACATTTTTATAGGTTAGAGGCATTAGATTATTTTTCTTTGTATATTCTCTCAGGTTTTGAGAGGAGTTTGTAGAAGACTTATTGATGAAGGGTTTCATCTTTTGCATGTTCGAAGTGGGTCTTCCCTATACATCTTGCTTTGCACATATTGATTATTAATATCTTATTCCCATATGATTTCATTATCAATTTAGGTGTAATTTTTTATTTCTTGATGTGTGGATAAAAACCCTATTCGTAGGGTGTGATTTAGCAATTTTCTGTTGATATTGTTGTTCGGTCATGATTTGTAAGAAGTTAGATGTACTGTAATGGTGATTACACCTAGTGGTTGTGGTTTAACTTAATTGGTTTGTACTTCATATATAAACTCATCCATGTGTTTTCGGTTTTCACGAGAGAGAGATCGCGAAACAAACACTTCTAGACTAATGCCCTAAGAAGTGGGTCAACATGAGGTTCTGCCACAATGGGTGAACCCTAGTACAGTATCCTAACACTTAGCTCGAGAGTATAAATGGGGTAAGGCGTAGTCTAGCCTTTAATCGGCAAATGGGTGTTCGAAAGGAACACATTTGAAACGTGGTAAGTTGTCTTATAGGGAACTTATTTCCATTTAAAGTTTAGGCTAGTCACAATTATCTAACAGATTTCTTATCAATAATGTACCCAACTACTTATCTCAACTTTTATTGCAGTCACACCCCAAGAAATTTTTCCCATGCTTGATTCCCTTTCGCATTTTTACCATTTATACTATACTAGAGACAAAATCCGCCATCGATATTTGACACTTTGTTCTCACCCCTTCAATTCATAATGTTTTCCTCATAAATCTCTTTAGAGATGACTAATTAGAATGAAATTCTAATTTAACTACATTTTATCGAAACTGCTCTCTTGGGGCACGACCTCAACCCTTTGTTGGGTTATCAAACTATCGACGATCAGAGACACTCTTACCGCAGGGTAGTGTTGATGGCCATAATAAGAAACAAAATGGTGCAGCTGCTGACAATTGGTGTCACGTGAAAATGCATTTCAGTAGAGCTTTTATTCTTATTAGTGGTAGTCTACATACTTATTTTTTTATTTCTGTTTTAAGTGTTTGAGTTGTAAGCACGAACAATGAGTGTAAATAGCAGTAACGGTAGCCAGGTTGGCAACCAATATGACTTCGATAACCTCAACGATGTCAAAGAGCCAAATGTCAATGACCCCCATCTCATGCGAGGTATTGGAGCCGGTAGCTTACCATAGTCTAGGGGAATGCGATGATCCATAAAATAGGTACTATGTTGCTGCTCTTGCAACTAAAAGGAATCTCCAGTGGATTGCCTCATGAGGATCCCCATGAGCATCTTCAAAACTTTATAGATGTTTATGGGCCATTCTCTTTCAAATAGCATCTCTCAAGAGTATAACTAGGAAGCTCTTTAGTTGTTAGCTTAATTAACCCAAAATTTCATCATTTCATGTGAAGATATGGTTACCGCATTCAGTTTGCGATTTTTGCCTCCCTTGAAGATAATGACTATTCGAGATAACATTCAAAGCTTTAAGAGCGTGAATGGAGAGTCTCTACACAAAACTTTGCTAAGGTTAAAAAATATGGTCCTATAATGCCCAACCTATGGTTTACCTAATAATGTGCTCCTTCAGTACTTTTTCCGCAGTTTAGATTCGGTAAACAAAGGTGTCTCTGACCAAGTCTCACTCGGAGGCTAAAGCAGCAACTATATGCAGTAGAAGCTTAACTTCTTTATGGCATGAAAACCATCAACAGGGTATGGTACACTCGCGAGTATGGGGTCTCTCCTGTCACATTTCAGCTATGGAAGGAGAGGATTTAAAAGGAAAATGTGAGAGAAAAAACATGGCAATGATTATGACACATCCTCATATTCTTTCAAAGAACGTCAAAGGGGATTTTTTCTGTAGTGCGAATGTCGTGGGGGTCGAGAGCACTAGTCATGAGGAAATGAAATTTCAAGATATGTATAAACAGGAGTTAAACTTTCTAGCCAATAAAGGCAATGGCTATCGATCAAAATACCCTAGACAAAGTGGAAATCAATGTTGTTGTAGAGACGAAGGCTGGAAATATAGAAATCGTGAATAGAGAGACCGTAATCCGAATTGTAAATATGGGGAGAAGGATAGATACATGTCTCCATAGGAGCATAAGAAGCCCAAAGATTTAGACGGATGAAGGTCTGAGGACATGCTTTCGCGTATCCTCAACAAAGTTGAAGGGTCGGACAAGATGCTGAAAGTCCTGAAAGAAGATGCATCCACCCTTCGCCAGAACGTCACCTTTATTTTAATTTCAATCAAGTAGTTAGAGACCCAAATGATCATATCTTGTATCATCTCAACACTAGACAATAGGGGGGTTTCCTAGTGATAATATGGCTAACCCCAAGAGTGAGGCTTAAATTTTTACTTGTGTCGTAACACTATGTTAACTAAGGCATTGTTTTGGAGGCAACTATAAACCCTATACTTGCTTTTTGTTATATAAATAAAATAATAGTGTGCCTGTTTTTACAGTGCCAAAGTAGGGAAGTGATTGAAAAACTTCATATAGGTAGCAAAATGTATTGTAGGCGAACCGCTGACTTAATCGGCGAACTCGACCTCCTCCACCATATTACTCAGGCATCTCCATCTTGGACCCTTTAAAACTCAACAGTTTTGTAGAAAATTATTGCCAACATGTTGGCAATCTCGATGAACACCACCATTGGGAACCTGACATGAGTTGTAAAGTTTGTCACATTCGCAGAAGACACCAACTACTTTGCGCTTCGTCGAGTGAATGGGCGAACCTTACTAATATCGCCGATAGTACTGAAACTGGTCGGTCACTGCGAGTGAGAGGTTTAAGAACTATTTTTAATATTCTCTCTCACTTTTGCCTCTGCACAAACTTACACCAACACTCTAACTTTATAATTCTCGCCATTTTAGCGTATTTTAGTTGTCAAACCATGCTCCGATTCGTATTACATTGCTTCCTAGCACTTCTTTAGAATCAGAATTGATATCTAACGTTAATAAAAAATCCCTAAATTATTTGATTAAAATTTTTACTTATTTTCCTCAAGATAGATAAATCTTTGTTGATTCATTGGGTTGATGGTGTAAAACATAATATCAATTATTATTCGGTTCTTCTTGCATAATTGGTGAATCCCACTCAATTGGGATTTGAGTTAAATTTTTATGTGTTGAAATTGTGGAAATGCTAGAGGCATTGGTCGAAGTTTGTATTTAAGAGGCTTGAATTTCAGTATTAGGGGTTGCAACATTGAATTTGAAAGAATGGGTTAAAAACAGGCACGTTGGGCTATTTGATGTGCTAATTATAGCTCGCTGAAATGCTCGACAATTCGCGTAGAGTCTCCATTTTGCCTTTAAATTAACATAATTAGCATAATAATGATCTATCTTTTTGTGAACAAGCTTATGACGCCGAATGCACTTGGCGACACAGTGAAAGACCTCTTGTTCTCCCTTTGTATACACCCTTTTACCATCTGTGCATCATTTTCAGCGTATCGTTTAAATGGATGAGCACACCACTAAGTAGTTGGGCGAAGCAATTTCCCTATCATAACGTCCCTCCTCCAGTTTAAAATATATTATAATCTTTTCTTCATTTCTTTTACATATATTACTAGAACAAAAGTCGCAGGAAAGAGTATGCCACCCCGACACGTAAGAGGACGTGAATTCGAAAGAAACAAAAAAATAGAAAATTGGCAAAAGCATTAAAAGAGTGAAAGAAAGCAAGTGCTAGCAGGAAGATCCCCATTAATCACACTATTCTTGCATGGAAACATGGATTCTACGCAGATGTAGATGCCTTTATGGATGCCCATGAATTGGACAAAATGATTGCGGCTAACATTGCTGAACAAATTATGGATTTTGGTTAAAATTAGAACCGAACTGACAACTACGGAACCATTGTTTTATTCCAAGCTGATGCATCAGGCACTGATGTCCCGAAAGATGAAGCAAACATATAAACATGAACCCCTCTTTACCTCCCTCACTAATTTTCATTACTTTTGCAGTTGATTGTTTTATCACTTGCATTTGAGGACAAACACATTTCTTTGTGGTGGGATGAGGCTTACCTTTGTTTTCTTGTGATGGATATTTGTGTTTTGTGTGCAATTGGATCGTCTGTTTTAATTGTGTTTTCAAACTTCTGAGCAATTGGTTGAGCTTATGTCTCGTTTGTTTCATCTAATTCAAAACGATTTTTCCCTTTTGAATAGTTTTCATTTTCTGAAAGTCCTTGCCAACTCTATCTTGAAAATGATTGTTCTCCTACGAATTTAAGTCTCAGTTTCGACCAATGTTGATGAATTGTATAGTGCTCTCGATTGGAAAAACATGAATATACGACTACAATGAGACCAAATGAAGTTACAAATGCAATATGTAAACTCTTTTCATCTCGTTATTATTTGCTATGTATCGAATTGATTTCTCTTGTGATGATCATTACACACTAGCAAAAGTGTGTTCTCTTGTTTGTCTTTAGTATCGATAACTTTTGTGATGATCTTACTTTTAACTATGCGAATAAACCTAGAATTTGCCTAGTTAGTTTGATTGATTTAGAAAGGTGTCGTCTTGAAATGATCTTAGGAAATTTTAACGAGTGCGAGCCAAATTTGACAATTATCTCTTTTGTGACCTACCCCTGAGCGTGTGAAACTCTTTTTAATGCACCTTGAGCCTTAGTCTTCTTTGAAAGAAAACTTGTGAAAATGTAGACCTTTATTCAACCACCACCTATAATCCTCATGACTTTTTAATGTATGAATAGACAACTTAAGCCAAAAGCTTCAGTTGGGCTATGGTGAAAAGAGAAAGGAGAATGCAGGAAGTTCAAGAAAAGTCTCCTTAAACCATGATATTGCAATGAAATAGAAACCGCCAAATAACCCATAAAATAATGAAAAAGAAATATTATGGAATAAAAGTCCAAAATAAATTTTTGTTTCCAATTAATCCATGGAAACAAATTATAGGATGACTTAAAAGCCCTAGAAGAAAATTGGTTTTGTGGGCTTCTCAATTCATGAGGAGTTTTAGTCACTAATCTTAATTTAACATACCTTTGCACTCAAACCCATTACAAGCATTAGAAATACCTTTTTCATCCTTAGTAACCCGAATCGAAGATTGATTGAAAAAGGACAAACATATGGGTGAAAACATGCATTGTGTACCTCCTTTTAAGTGTGAGTTTTGCATCTGATTGCTGGTCTTAATATAATTTACTTATGCGTGTGAATATGAAATAATTCTTTGTGTGAGGGCATTCTGATACTGTTGTGCAGCACTATTTTAGACATCTTTTTTGAACTGTTGAACTTGTGTTTTACTTGAGGACAAGAAAAAGATTAAGTTGACGGTGTTGGTAAGTCCTTAAATTGGACTTATTTAGGGATTTGTTTTAATAGAAACAGTGTCCTCCAATGGTTATTTTGTCGCAATATCTGATGAAAACTCTTATATTTCAGGTATTTGAAGTTATATGAATGCATGTTCACTTACACGCTAAAAGGAATAAAAAGGTTGAAAAGAATGTAGAAACTGAAGCTTGAGCATCGCCAAGCACACTTGGTGAGTCTTTGAGTGGACGTACTCCGCCCTTTGTTCCAAACATGTGAAGCCCTGAAGGAAGTGGAACATAAAGTTATGAAAGGATTAGTTGGCGCATCGCCGAACAGGTCTGCGAAGCAAGGTTATACCGCCCAATGGTCAAGAACACGAAGATGCTCATTATATCACACAATATTTTTACTCTTTGTGTTTGTGTAAAATGAGACATTTTAGCCTTTAGCCATAAACCCAACAACCAGGCCTAAGGCCTTAGTTGATACTACAAATTGAATTATTATATCATACTTCGTATAGATATACAAATGAGGTCCAGAGAGGCAAGATACTAGAATTATAAAGTAAGAATGTAAACAATGTAAATTATTTTCAATAAAAATCATCTATTTATATAAAAGAGAACCCTAGGCCCGCCTACGTGGCTGTCACGACCCAAAACTGAGCCGCGACTGGCACCCACAATTTCCCTCCTATGTGAGCGAACCAACCAATCTAACCCTTATCATTTTAACATATATCAACAGAAAATAATGCGGAAGACTTAAACTCATTAAATAAAACAAATCAACATCT
>NC_028637.1:19040141-19097632 GCF_001406875.1 Solanum pennellii | reverse complement strand
TTTCCCGTACCAATTTCTCAAGAGTTGAAGTGTTTTGCAACGGGAGCTTACGACGGCTCGTCGTGGATGTGACGGCACGTCCTGCAGGTCCGTCACCGATTACAGAGAGTCGATTTTCAGTACCCAATTTCAGAATTCTAAGTATGCTGAAACGAGACATCTGTGACGGGCCGTCGTGCCTATGACGGTCCGTCTTGATGTCCGTAATCTTAGCCAGTTTTTCGAGAAATAAATCTGCTGCTCAAAACGACTAAACAGGTCGTTACAGTGGCGCCTCCACAAACTAGAATTTCCTTCTAAATTTATTTATTTACAAAAATAGTCTTATCCTTTATTGAAAATATGTGACTTTTATGAAAAATTGTGATTTTTATTAATAGTTACGTCTTTTATGAATACTTACCCAGAAAATAGTCATCTTCTTTCATGAAATGATGTGACTATTATAAAAAGTTATGACTTTTATGAATAGTTGCGACTTTAATGAAGATTTGTAAAATTTATGAAAAGCTGTGTCTTTTATTAAAAGTTGCGACTTTAAAGAAGAGTTGTGACTTTTATGAAAAAGTTTGACTTTTATGAAAGGTTGTGACCTTTCTAAAGGGTTGCAACTAACTTTTTCGATAAGTCATAATAAGTATTTGTTTACACTACCATTTCTTTTCAATAAATAGAGGTGTTTCCTCTTATTTAAAAACAACGAAAATCTTGAACCTCTTTTTCTTTTTTTATCTTCTTCTTCAAAATTCTATATTTGTGTATAATGCTCAGGGTAAGTTGCTAGTGACACATTTCTTATGTTAGAGATCTTGGTATGTATTTTACCATGATTAATTTATCTTTATGTAATTAAGGTTAAATGATAATATGTAATAATTTTCATTTTTGTTGACATTCTTAATTTTTTATGTAAGATACTAGAGTATTTTAGTATTAGTGACAGATAGATTTTAATTATTATTAGATTCCCGCCGGATGCGCGGGTAATTTTATGCTTATTTTTTTGGTAAATTTTCACCATGTTCATACTCTATGTAAATTTGCAAAAGGTAAATTTACGCAATTTTCATTTTCAGTTTTTTTGCATTGCTACAAATTGTCCAGCTTTTAGGTATTTTTTTTATAATCATTGATGCATAAGTGTAGGAGACGACAATAGGTTTTACTCCCTCCTTGGCAATGTTCATATTTGTAATTTTTCCTGTGTATCTAATCTAGTATGTCGATAGTAATCAGCTTCAGCGAGAGGGAATCTCAACTTTAGAATAAGTATTCCAGAATGTATGTGATATAATTGTAAGACGAGACGACCTATATTGCATACATTTTGTGTTTTCTTTGGCCATACAAGTTACCTTTACTGTAAATGGTGTACCAAGTCAAAAACATATCCATAATGGGTAAAATTAATACGGATCATTACAAATTCTATAAACATGCATACACAGTGAAAGAAGGATATTTGGAGCTTCTCACTTTGCTTACTCTTGTATAAATTTTGCTCTGTCTGTTTTTACTGTTGAAGCCCATTGAATTGTGAAGGCAGATTGTTTTTGTTAACAAGTGATTTTGCAGTCCGTAGTTTGGGACTTGAAAAAGCATGGGATCGTTGTGGTCAGATGTAATTTGAGTTAATCAAGCAAGATAACAAGAAAAAAGAAATGAAAGTCAAAGAAATAGTGGTTGGCATTTAAGCTAACACATTCAATGAATTTGAAGTAGTGCACTTCAACCTTTAAAATTTGAATGCATAGCTGCATTGCATAAAGCTTGGCAATTTTACTATCCTCAAGTGAGGTACTGACTATTTACTTTGCATTATGTTTTACAATTGTAAGACATGCAAAAAATAATATGTTATTTCATCTTTGTCCAGTGTTGAAACGAAGAAGGTTAGTTGGAATTTCTCTCTTTGTTTGTTCTTTTGTAGTCTTTGTTATAAAGTAGTTACAATGTTCGAATCTCATTAGTTTGTGAGGGATTATCATATATAATTAATTGATAATTTTTTAGTTTTGTTTTCATGTTTTTTCCTATTTATGTTTCAAGTTCAAATAAAATTATAGTTATTCAATATGTATCTCTCTTCTCAAATCAGTTAAACCAAATAGACTAAGAATGTAACATATTGCAAAACTTTTATAAATTAAAGATGTTTCATCCGGTAGAGTTGTCATCATTATTTTCACATATGAACCCACACTCAAGCATTTGTGTGGTAAATTAAGGACATTATTTCAAAATTCACTCATATCTAATATAGAGGAAGATAGCGAAAATATTTGAGGCAAATAAAGTATTTTAGTAAGTGAAAATAGAAAAAACATTTTGTCAAAGTATTAATCGAAATATTTTTAGAAGATGGTATTTTTGGTTATATTTGAAAAGAATTAAGATAGCCAGTGCTTTACCACATTTTTAATGATTCATTTTCTACTTAATAAAAAATTAGATACATTACAAGAGTGTCATTTAGAAGTGGGAGTGTTTAATTAACAAGGAGGAGATGAATTAATGCATTTATATATAGAGACTCGAAATCAGAGTATTTTTTAATTTAACATTTGAAGTCAAGTTTAAGTGTATTTCTACATATTATTCCGCAAAAAAATAATGACGCAATTTCATAACATTCTCATATTCTATAAAATAAAGGTCACAAACATAATGAATATTGTATTAAAGTTATAATGTCGATTTTCATTGATCCAAATTAGTCAGATCTAACATAAATAAACATGTTTTCTTATATTAGATTAAAATTAGCAAAGCTTTGCATGTTTTGAATGTGCTATTCGAAACCAAAAAAAAAAAAAGAAGTTACAATTTCTTTTGACAATGCAAATTAGTACCTTCAATGATTTTGAAGGAGTTGCTGAGATGTCAGTTCGAATGGTCATATGTTATTTCATTAAACTCAAAAGAGACGCATGTTAATAGATGAAGTTTACCATCGCGCGAAGCGCAGTTAGTTTACCTAGTTATATAATATAAAGTAAGAATAACAAGACACGACTCAATTTTTCTAAATAATATGAGGATATTTAAATAGTGTTATGATAAATTTAATAAGAGATATAATAATATCAAAATGGTGTTGATTAGTGTTTGTACTTGAAATTTGAATAAGACACCAAAACAAATTTGACCTAGCTAGACAACAAAAGAGATAATTTATATATATATATATCTATATATATATATATATATATATAATAATTATATATATATATATATATATGTATATATATATATATAATATTTGGGAGAAAATGGGGGCCAAAATATTTGGTGTCCAAGCGATTGCTTTAGTGGCCTTATGGTCGAGGCGGGCATGCCCTTAAGACTAAGTCCATTCTGCACATATAAAACTCTTGTAACCTATCTCTGATTTTGTAATTTTATTTTAAAATTTAGTAACATGCTTTTCTTTTTCTATATTTCGATCGTGAAGAAAAAAATTTGATTAGGTCAGAAATTGAGATGTATGGTACAAAATAGATGGTTGCTCTGGCTCAGGGAGGTGAAGCTGCTGCCGGAGATAGAAATTTTGGTGATTGGCGGACCGAAAGTTCTCTCTATACTCGTTAAACAATTGTCAACAATGTGTATATTTTTTTAAAAAAAACTCACCTTTTTCATATGTTTATGTTAGAGATTTTAGATCTGGAATCTAGGGTTATTTTGTGTGTTTATCAGTTTAATGTAGAATAACCACTTTTTTCAGACTTAATTTTTTTAAAACTCAGTTCTCCAAGTGAATTGGGGAAGTTCTATTACTTGTACTTGGTGGAGTAATGAGATTATAACTACTTAAATTCTTTAGATAAAATAAGTTTTAGTCATTCACAGCAAAATGTGATGTCAACATATTTTAATATATTTTAGAAGCATTTATGTAGATTGCATTGTTATCAAGTCTTTCATTTAAAGCTGAACTTTTGTTGATATGGTTGTATAGCATGGAGGACATTCAGAAGCAGTTGCCTATCTTTGGGAAAGATATAGAGCAGATGATCTCAGGGAAATTGTAGTGAGGTTTGAGGGAAATTTGTGGTCTAACTCTTTTCTATTTATTCATATTGGTATAAATTTGCATTCGTTTTCAAGTCATCTTGACGCGTTGAATGCATTATAACTCAAATATATTTAACATTACACTATGATTATCTGTGGAAAGTGTCCTTTAAGAAGCTTACACTCTCAATTGTTTACATTCCAATACTGCAAGTAATAGTCAAAATTCCCATATTCCGGGTGAACAATGAAAATTCAGGCTTTGTATTACACATTTTCACTTGAAATTTGAAATTAAGAAAAAATACTCTTATTTTTATTGTTTTCTATTCTATTATTTATGTTATCAAATATCCTATAAATGTGATGTCGTGCATACCAACATAGACTCCTCATATTTTTATTTTTTTCGGGAAAGGGGACTTTGGTTTTTTTAAGTCAATCCAAACACCCACTAAGAGTTTTGACAAATTTTCCCTTTGATATACTCTTTCTTTCTTAGTCATGTTTTTCTTTTCAAAAACATCCTTTTAAAACTGAAAATTGAACCTAAGATATGATAATTGAACTTATATCCTATGGGACTACTTCTGGGCCAGAGGATAGTAACGAGGAAGAAATAAAGGTGGACGATTTGGACGTGTAAAAGGAGGATGTCTTAGAAGAGGTGATGTTTCGAAAGGAGCAAAACTACGTGTTGGAGTCGGAAAAATGAGAATGTCAAAATTGGTGAAACTAAGGTATTTTTATATTTGTTATTCTATCAGTCCATTTTTTTCTTGAAAGACTTTTCCACATTAAAATAAAAGAAAAAACTGCATTATATTATTGATTCATTTGTTGATAACGATATAAATTAGATTTTTGCAATATCTAAGTTGAGTAGCTAGCATAAATACACATGGCCACTAATTTACATCTTGTTGTTCAACTCTCCAATTACCATTTTTTTTATCCTTTCTTCTTAATTAATTACTAGTCCATAGCTTGAGGACTCATAAGGCATTATTTGTTCTCATTAAGATTATAATATCTCAATATGAATGCACGTTCTAATGATCATTATATTTTATTTAGCTCCGAACATTGAATAACTAATAAATATAAAAATCAAATAAAAAAGTATTTAATATTAAAAATTTAAATTAATAAAATAAAAACATTATGTGATAAAGAAATATAATATACATGCTTTGTAGTGATTGTGAAAATTATTTTTTCAATAGTTGTGGGGGTAATGGTTGGTGTTAGTTTTTAATAATTGTGGTTGTAGAGGCGGTTGTGTTTGTACAATTTAGTTAATCTTACTAGTCGCTGGTGTTGTTGTTGAGGGTTGAAGAGCATGTAGTGGCTGATAATGTGTTGGTGGTAGTTGTGATGACCGAGGTCATTGTTAGTGAGGATTAACAACAATAGCTCTGGTAAGGGTGTAGTGGATACAATTATATTGATGTGGCTGGCGAGTGCAATGGTGGTTGGCAACGGTAATGGTTGTGGTGGTGTTTAGTGATTGTGAATGGAGTGGGGGAGAATATACACAAAAAAAATACCTCTTAATAAGATCTGAATAACGAAGGCCTATTCGGATAAAATAAGTGCTTAGATTTAATGTAAACAAATGCAGTTAATAAAACATTACGTTTGAACACTCATAAAACATTAAATGCAAACAAAGGAGACCTAAGAATGACACTTTAGAATACATTGTCTCCTTATTATGATAATTTTCTTTTTTCCATTTCTAAGGATTATATCAATCGAAACCGACTATTTTATCATGCTTTGTACATGTTGTAGACTGTCCTTCTAGAACATTTAATGAGATCATTTGCAACTAAAGTATGAGTTAACTTTGGGTCAGCAAATTTGTTGAGCATTTGACTTGAATTAACTTTTGAATAGGTATCATACTAATGAGGTACCTGAAGCTCGCATGAGGTTTCAGAAAGCATAATCTTTTCGAGAGCATATTGCCTACCTATTATGATTATTTCCTCTTTTTCCCCGTTGTAAGGATTATTGCAATTGGAACCAACTGGTTTACTATTCTTAATTCATGTCGTATACTATGACCTTTCGGGATATATAAAAGGAGCATTTGAAAAAGAAATATGAGATTAGTTTTAATTCAACAAATGTTTCTATCATTTTACTTTTATTATCTTTTGAATGAGTATCCTCGTAACCTCTACAAGCAACTCCTAATACCTCCTCACTAGTTTGTCTAATCACCCCTATTCGCGTGTCGGAATGATCTAGTCTTGGTTCCTTAAACATAGTCCACTCCCATGTTTATTGAATAAATTCATATTTGGCATGTTACATGCTTTTAGGTGGAAAATATTTTGTACCCCGGCCCTAAATATATTGATATGACACCAAATATGCCATAATTGTGGTCAAAGGCATAACAGTCTTATTCTATAAACTATATCATATCCTAGACCAACACTTAATTTTATTTTCATATGCAGTGATTTAGCTATTTATCAAAGATATTCATTGTCAAGCTAGATAGCTATGGTATAAATCAAAATAGGGAAATGAATGGTCTTTATGTGAAAATAATGAATGTCAAACGACATTATTTCATTGGTGAGAGTTATGTTCCTCGCCTTGTTATTTCCTGTTTCATGTTCCCTATCTAGATATATAATTATCTATTACTAATTACAAGTTAACTTATCATGAAGATTTCTTTTTTATTTTGCCAAAAGGTCTAGAATGTTACTTTGCTTTTGTGATTAACATTATTCTTTCTATTGATGGCCTAAAAATATGAATAATTCATTTTTTGCAATAATTATTCTCAGTATTAATGTATGATAAATTTCCCCTTTTAGCTATTAGAGCTTTGTTGTTTCTCAAGAAAAGAAAAAGTTGCATCAAAACCATTAGTGAGAAACACCAATTCCTTAGCAGTAGTGGTGATGATGGAAACTCTGAAAGTTATTTTTATTTAAAACTAACCTCAGCAGCTGCCTAACGCTCTTATTGTTCAAATTCTTTCTCGATTGGCGATATTAGATGCCTTGACTATTGCCTCTAAACAATGGAAATACTTCTGGACTTCTATTGACAACATTGTTTATGACAACAAGGAGCATTGTTATGCACATGGCTTGGGGGTACACAAATTCGTTTCCTTAACGGACAACAGAAGTCAAGAAGTATTTCTAATGTTTAGAGAGATTAGTTATTCTAAAGGCATCTGTTATGGTCAATCGAGAAAGAATTTAAACAATAATAGTGTTAGGCAACTGACTGATTCTATCAATGAGGTTAGTTTCTTCACATTCAATCTCAATATTATTGAGGTGAGTTTCCATCATCACCACAACTACTAAAGAATTGGTCTTTCACACTCATGGTTGTCATGCTACTTTTTCTTTTGTTGAGAAACAACAAAGCGCTAATAACTAAAAAAGGGAGAATTATCATACATTAATAATGAGAGTTATTGTTGCTTAAAATGAAATATTAATATTTCTAGTCCACTGATAGAAAAAAAAATGTTAATCACATAAGGAAAGTAACATTCTTGACCTTTTGGCACAAAATTAAAAAGGATCTTTATGATAAGTTGTAATTTTCTGTTGACAATTTATGGTGTTTCTTTTTTGTTAAATTTTCTTTAATATTAAACTAACAAATTTATATTTGATGACCCTATTTTTTAATCTAATTTTATGCGATACTTTTATATATTTGTATTTTAATGAATTTCTTAAAAATATAGGGGTCTTGAGAGGGAAAATTAAAGAGCAGATTACAAGGTAAGGAACATAACTCTCACTAATGAATTCTCTTAACTCGATAATTCATCTCTATGAATGTTAAACTGCATGTATATAGTAAACACACGTATGACTATCTTATATAGATGAATCTCTTTAAAATATCACATGTTTATATTGACCTTTTATATTTTTTATGAGAACAAACAATATAAAAGAATTTTGAAGAATTTCCTAGTTCATCAATATATTTTGAATAGACAATATGCACATCTTTAGAATTCCATTACCTTTCGTGAATAATACTTAAAATTTTTTATCAAAGTGGTAATTTTGACATTATTGTCACTTCCTTTAGGAAAGTTTATGAATTGTTCTTTCCTTCATGGAATTAAATAGAACATACAATAGAAAGCAGCCAACAAGATTCATTTCTCCCACCTTACAATGTTGCTTTTCTAAAGTTGATCTAGATATTCTATTCACGACAGGTACATATTGCAGTAACTTTCAGACACAAAATAAAATGTGTATGCTTTGTTATTTTATCTCTTCAGTAGACAAATAGTGGTATATTTTTTAATCATTTCGGAAATGAAACCTTATTATTTGAATGAATGATATCTAATAATCATCAATAGCTCATTATTTTCTCAAGCACAATAAGACATTGCTTTAGAATATTTTTCAGAAATTTGCTAAATATTATTTCTTCAAGAGAAAAATTTGATGTTTTACTATTTGAAGAATGTAAGTTAATGAGTCCTCAAATTGGACTTTTTAGGGATTTATTTTAATAGAAACTTAAGCCTACTGAGCATCGCCAAGAACAGTTTGCAAGTCACCGAGTTGACATACGCCGCCATTTGTTACAAACATGAGAAGCCCAGAAGAAAGAAGACTAAAAGGCAATGAAAGGAGTAGTTGGTGCATCACCGAACAGGTTCGCGAAACAATGCAATACCGCCCAATGGTCTAGAATACGAAGATGTTGAAGGCAAGCACAAAATGACGATGAACTAGAAGAACGGTGATTCATCGAGTAGTTCATTGATCACGACTAATCTCGTCGAGTGGTTCGCCGAAGTACTTTATTTGAAATCTATAAATACTAGTCGTATGTCTTATTTTTAGAGATCCAAACATTTCTAATATTTATAGGCTTTAGATTAATTTTCATTGCATATTCTCTCAGGTTTGGAGAGGGTTTTGTGGGAGACTTGAAGAAGGAAGGTTTTCATCTTTTGCATTTTTGATGTGGGTGTTCTCTATTCATCTTCCTTTGCTCATATTAAGGTGTAATTTCTTATTCCCATATGATTTCGTCATAATTTTTGGTGTAATTTTTTATTGCTTGATGTATGGCTAAAAACCCCATTCTTGGGGTGTGATTAGCAAATTTGTGTTGATATTATTGTTGGGTCTTGATTTTTGAGAAGTTATATGTACTATGATGGTTATTACACCCAGTGGTTCTAGTTTAACTTAATTGGTTTGTAGTTGCAAATATAAACTTACCCATATGTTTTCGACTTTCTTGAGAGAGAGATCGTGAAACCAAAACTGCTAGACTAATGCCCTAAGGAGTGGGTAAACATAAAGTTCAGCCAGAGAGGGTGAACCATAGTCCCGTATCCTAAAACTGAGCTCGAGAGAGTAAGTGGGGTAAGGCGTAGGCTAGACTTTATTCGGGAAATGGGTGTCCGATAGGAACGCATTTGAAGCACGGTAAGTTGTCCGATAGGGAACTTATTTCCATCTAAAGTTTAGGTTAGTCACTGTTATCTCGTGGATTACCTATCAATCCTGTACCCAACTACTTATTTCAACTTGTATTGCGGTCACACCCTAAGAACTTTTCCCCATACGTGATTCTCTTTCGCATTTTTATCATTTTTACTGTTCTTGTGAAAAAACCCACCATCATATTTGACACTTTGTTGTCACCCTTTTAATTTACAATATTTTTAGTCATTAATCTCTTTAGATATAACTGATTAGAATGAAATTCTAATTTAACGACATTTTCTCAAAACTGATCCCTCGAGACACGACCTCAACCCTTGTTTGAGTTACCAAACTATCAATGATCATAGAAACTTATACCACAGGTTAGTGTCGTTTTCCATAATAACAAACAAAATGGCGCCGCTGCCGGGGAGTGGTGTTACGTGATAAAAGCCTTTCAGTACAGTGTTTATTCTTATTAGTGGTAGTCTACTTACTTATTTTTCATTTTTGTTGTAAGTGTTTGCGTTGTATGCAGTAACTATGAGAGTAGATAGCAGTAATGGTATCCACGTGGTCCACCAAGATAACTTTTATAACCTCTACGATGTGAAAGAGCCAAATGTCCATGACCCCAGCCGAAGGGAATGCAATATTCCATAAAACGAGCACTATGTTGCAGCTCTTGCAACTAAAAGGAATCTTCATTGGATTGGCCCATGATCATATCTCGTCTCATCTCAACCCGAGACAAAAGGGGGATTTTCCTAGTGATAATATTGCTAACCTCAAGAGTGAAAATTGAATGTTTACTTGTGTTGTTACACAATGTAAATTAATGCATTGTTTGGGAGGCAACCGTAAATCCTATACTTGATTTTTGTTATATGAATAAAATAATAGTGTGCTTGTTTATACAATGTGGATGTATGGAAGTGATTGAAAAAGTGCATGCGGATAGAAAAATGTATTGTAGGCGAACCGCCAACTTGATCGGCGCACCCGACCTCCTCCGCCATATTACTTAGGCATGTCCATCTTGGACCCTTTAAAACTGAGCAGTTTATAGAGAATTATTGCAAACATGTTGGCGATCTCTATGAACACCACAATTGGGAACCTTACATGAGTTGCAATGTTTGTCACATTCGCAGAAGACACCGACTACTTGGCGCTTCGTCCAGTGAATGGGCGATTCTGACTTATATCTCTAAAAGTACTGAAACTGGACGGTCACTACGAGTGGGAGGTTTAAAAACCCCTTTTTATTAATCTCTCTCACTTTTCCATTTGCACAAACTCACACCATCACTCTAACTTTATATTTCTCGCCATTTTAGAGTATTTTAGTTGTCAAACAATTCTCCGATTCAGATTACATTACTACCTAGCACTTGTTTAGTATCGGAACTGACATCTAAGGTTTGTAACCAAACCCATCAGTTATTTTATTAAAATTTTTTCTTATTTGCATGATGATAGATTTTGTTAAATCTTTGTTGAGTCACTGAGTTGACGGTGTAGAATATAATATCAATTATTATTCGGTGCTTCTTGCATAATTGGTGAATCCCACTCAATTGGCCTTTGATTTAAATTTTTATATGTTGAAATTGTGGAAATGCTATAGGTTTTAGTCGAAGTTTGTATTTAAGATGCTTGAATTTCATTATAAGGGGTTGCAACAGTGAATTTGAAAGAATGGGTTGAAAATAGGTATGTTGGGCTATTTGGTGAGATGATTACAGCTCGCCGAACTGCTCGACAATTCACGTAGAGTCTCAATTTTGCCTTTAATTTAACGCCATTAGCATAGTAATGATCTATATTTTGGCTAACAACCTTATGACGCTGAATACAATTGGCGACACACTGAAAGACGTCTTGTTCTCCCTTTGTATGCACCCTTGTATCATCTATGTATCATTTCAACTCAATATTTAAATGGATGAACACACCACCAACTAGTTGGGTGAAGAAATTATCCAAATATGATTCGCTCCTCCAGTTTAAATTATTGTCTAATTTTTTATTGAAGTCTTTTACATAAATAACGATACAAAAATCGTAGGAGAGAGTGTGCCACCCCGACACATAAGAGCACGGGAAATGAAAAGAAACAAAAAGATAGAAGAACTGGCAGAAGAATTAAAGGAGAGAAAGAAAGCAAGTGCTAACAGGAGGATCCCTATTGATCGCACTATTCATTAATGGAAACGTGGATTCTACGCACGTGTAGATGCCTTTATGGATGCCCATGAATTGGGCTTAATGATTGCGACTAACATTGCTGCAGAAACTAAGGATTTTGGACAAAAGGAGAACCGAACTGATAACTCGGGGACCATTGTTGTATTCAAAGCTGATCCATCAGGCACTGATATCCCGAAGGATGAAGAAAACATATACATAGGATCCCCTCTTTACCTCCCTCATTAATTTTTTTTTACTTTTGTTGTTGAATGTCTTATCACTTGCATTTGAGGACAAACACATTTTTTTGTGGTGGGATGAGGCTCACCTTTGTTTGCTTGTGATGGATACTAGTGTTTTGTGTGCAATTGGATCCTCTGTTTTAATTTTGTTTTCAAAATTCTGAAAAATTAGTTAAGCTTATGGCTTCTTTTTTTGTTTAATTGCAAACGATTTTGCCCTTTTCAAAAGTTTTCATTTTTTTAAAAAAATCACCACCTATTGTGTTGATAGTAAATGTTCAACTACGAATTTAAGTCTCAGTTTTGATCGATGCCGATGAATTAAATAGTGATCTCTATTGGAAAAACATGAATGTACGGCTACAATGATACCAAATGAAGTTACAAATGCAATATGTGAACTCTTTTCATCACGTTGTGATTTGCCATGTATCGAATTGATTTCTCTTGTGATGATCATTGCACACTAACAAAAGTGTGTACTCTTGTTTGTCTTTAGTATCAATACCTTGTGTGATGATCTTACTTTTAACCATGCATGAATAAACCTAGAAATTAGCCTAGTTAGTTTGATTGATTTAGAAAGGTATCGTCTTGAAATAATCTTAGGAAATTTTAAAGAGTGTGAGCCAAATATTACATATATCGCTTTTGTCACCTACCCATGAGCCTGTGAAACTCTATTTAACACACCTTGAGTCTTACTCTTCTTCGAAAGACCTTTATTCAACCACCACCTATAATCCTCATGACTTTTTATTGAATAAATAGACAACTTAAGCCAAAACCTTTAGTTGGGCTTTGGTGAAAACGGAAAGGAGAATGCAAGAAGTTCAAGAAATGTTCCTTAAACCAAGGTATTGCAATGAAATGGAAACCCTCCAAAACAAAATAACAAAAAAGAAAGATTATGGAATAAAAGTCCAAAAGAAATTTGGTTTTCCAATTAATCCATAGAAACAAATAATAGAATAACTTAGAAGCACTAGAAGAAAATTGGTAGAAGAAGGTGGAGAATAGGAAGTATTTATGGGATTCCTAATCCATTAGGAGTTTTAGTCACTAAGCTTAAATTACCATACCTTTGCACTAAGCCTCATTACAAGCATTATAAACACCTTTTTGATACTGATTAACCCGAATCAAAGATTGATTGGAAAATAATGGCAAACCTATGGTTGAAAACATGCATTGTGTTCCTCCTTCTAAGTGTGAGTGTTGCATTTGATTCCTAATTTTAAAATGATTTACATATGTGTGTGAATATGGAATAATTCTTTGTGTGAGGGCATTCTGATACTGTTGTTAAGCCTGAACGTGCGTTAGTATCAAATATTGTGAGCATGAGAATCTTTGGTAGTGGTGTGTCATAACATGAATCTTTGAGTACACAACAGACATTTCCATGAGTATTTGAGTCTTGTTATGTACATTCATGATTGAGTCTTGTGTAGCACCATTTTAGACATCCCTCTTGAACTGCTGAACTTGTGTTTTACTTGAGGACGAGAAAAAGATTAAGTTGAGGGTGTTGATGAGTCCTTAAATTGGACTTATTTAGGGCTTTATTTTAATAGAAATAGTGTTCTCCAATTCTTATCTAGTCTCAATATCTTATGAAAACTCTTATATTTCAGGTATTTTAATTATAATGAAGCATGTACACTTACACGAAAAAAGGAACAAAAAGGTTGAAAAGAACATAGAAACTGAAGCCTGAGCATCGCCAAGCACACTTGGTGAGTCACTAAGTGGACGGACGCCGCCCTTTTTTCCAAACATGTGAAACCCCGGAGGGAAGTGGGACAAAAAGTGATGAAAGGACCGGTTGGCGTATCGCCAAACAGGTTTGCAAAGCATTGCTATACCACCCAATGGTTCAGAACATGAAGATGTTGAAAGCGAGCACAAAAAGGTGATGAACTAGAAAGAAGGGAGATTCACCGAGTCATTCGGCGATCGCGACTAACCTTTCCGAGTGTTCTGATTTAGCACTTAATCTGAAAAATATAAATACCACTCCCTCCGTCCGAAATTGTTTGTCATGTTGCTCTTATCGAAAGTCAATTTGACTAATTTTCAAATGTAAATTAGATCACATTAATTCGATATTTTGAATAATAATTAGATATTGTAAAACTTTATGAAAATTACAATAAATTACAATCTATTGCATATTAATATGATTAAAAAATACATCTATAAGTGTTAGTCAATGTTTTTATAGTTTGACACCAAAAATAGAAACCATGACAAACAATACCGGACGGAGGGAGTAGTTGCAGGTTTTATTTTTAGAAATCTGAACATTTTTATAGTTTTCAGACTTAAGAAATTTTTTCTTTTTATTTTCTCTACTGTGTGGAGAGGGCTTTGTGGGAGACTTGAAGAGGGAATGGTTTCATCATCCCAAAGTTGGAAGTGGGTCTTCTATTAATATTTTGTTGTTCATATTAAGGTTTAATTTCTTATACGCATCAAATTTCATTATCATTTTAGGTATAATTTTTTATTGCTTGATTGTGGCTAAAAACCCCATTCTTGGGGTGTGATTTTGCAAATATGTGTTGCTATTATTGTTGGGTCTTTGTTGCTGATAGGTTAGATGTATTTTAATGTTGACATCACCTAGTTGTTTTAATTTAACTTAATGGGTTTGTATGTCAAATACAAACCTACTCATGTGTTTTCGACTTGCTCGAGAGGGAGGTATGGAAACCAAGACCGCTAGACTGATGGGCTAAGGAGAAGGTCGATATGAGGTTCAGCCCGAGAGGGTGAGACCTAGTCCCATACCCTAAAACTCTGCTCGAGAGAGTTAAGGGGTTAAATCCTAGGTTGGCCTTCATGCGGAAAATGAGTGTGCTAGAGGAACACATTTGAATCAAGGTAAGTTGCCTGATAGAGAACTTATTTCAATATAAAGCTTAACCTAGTTACCATTATCTTGTAAATTTCCTATCAATAGCATGTACCCAACTACTTACTTGAATTTGTATGACAGTCACACCCCAAGAACTTTTCCTGTGTTTGATTCCTTTTGCATTACTGTCATTTTTACTATTCTTATGACTACCCCCCTACCCACCCACACCGATATATGACACTTTTGTGTCACCCCTTTAATTTAAAATATTTTTATTCGTTAATCTCTCTATCTATGAATAATTATAATTAAATTCTAAGCTAACTAAATTTTCTCGAAATCACTCCCTTGGGACATGATCCCAACCCTTGGTTGGGTTACTAAACTATCCACGATCGTAAAGACTCATACCGTAGGTTAGTGTCGATGGTCACAATAAGCAACATAAGCTAAAAATTTTACCACTTGCAGAGTAAATCCAATGTTCTAATTCTCTAAGAGTGAAGTTCAAAATTCGACTACTTCGGTAGTTAGTAGTAAAGTATTTAGAGCCTGTTTGGATGCGCTTAAAAGCTGGTCAAACTGACTTAAAAGTAAATTTTTGACTTATTAGAGTGTTTGACAAATATTAAAATGACTTATTTTAGGCCAAAAGCTAAAACTTAGGTGAGAGAGTGCTTTTTCCTTTCAACTTATAAGTTATTTAATGGTGACCATGTATATTACCTTTTTACCCTTAATTCTTTTATTTTTATTGTTGTTGTTGTTGTTGTTGTTGTTATTATTATTATAATTGTTATTATTATTATTATTATTATTATTATTATTATTATTTTTATTTCTATTATTATTATTATTATTATTATTACTATTATTTATTACGATTATTATTTTTATTATTATTATTATTATTATATTATTATTATTATTATTATTGTTATTGTTATTATAATTAAATGTATTATTAAAATTTTATTAATATTATTTTTATTATTATTTATTTATTTTATCATTTTTTATTATTATTATTATTATAATTATATATTATTATTATCATTAAATTATTATTATTATTATTATTATTATTTTTATTTTTATTATTACAATACATTGTTATAATTAATAATATTTTATTTATTATTATTTATTATTATCATTATTTTATATTATTATTATTATTATAATTATTATTATTATTAATTATCATTTTTATTATATTATTATTATTATTATCAATTTTATTATTATTATTTTCATATTATTGTTTATTATTATTATTATTTATTATTATATATTAGTATTATTATATATTATTATTATTGTAAAAATAATAATTATTTATAAACACTTTGTAATATTAAAGAAATATGTGAATGGTAGCAAGATATAATTACTTATGGATGTAAAATATAAATTAATTTTGTTTCATTTTTTAAAGTATAAAAACCTTAAATTAATCAACTTTTATCATGTTTAAAACATTTAAGGGTATTTCAGACATTTTCATAATAAAAGTGTTTATCAGCAATTATTTGCCAACACATCAACAATTTTTTTTATCTTCAGCAGTTTTATCTAAACACATAATTACTTATTTTTAAAATAAGTTCTAACACTTTCAAATGTAATTTTTAAAAGCTACTTTTTTAAGCCCATCTTAACTGGCTTTTACTACTATAGGTAGTGAATTTAAGGTTTATGCCACGTCCCAAACTACCCGCTAGACATAATTAGCACCAGCACACACAACTGGCTAGGTGAGCCCAATTTCCATACCCTAACCATTAACGCACAACATTTGATGAATTTAATAAGTATTCTAACAATGTGATAAATAATTATAAACACTTGGTATCTTAAAATCATAATCTAACGGTCTTTCCCGAATCCCATAATAGTCAACAGAGCATCAAAATTATTCACATTAGGACTCACAATATATGTTAATAAATCGTTTGAAAGCCTCCAATGACAATGTAATAGTTCACCTCAACAGCTGAATCAACTCTAGTGACCTCCTCAATTATAATTCATCATCACCAATAGTATCTGCATGGACACCCATATAAGGAGTGAGTTATACATATATATAGCCCACCTAAATTCTTCAACCTTCCCCTTTATTTACACTTGTAATAAGCATTAGAAAATACAAACACACTTCTAGCACATAAGTAAATTTACAGAGAAATTATATCAAAGATTTTCAAACAATTGTTTATCAAGAATAGTTTATATCACAACATAAATTGAACTAAAAACTTGTAATAAAAGGAAGATAAATCAATTGCTCAAACCACGCATTCATGACAACAGACGCAATGCGCAATATATATTGAGAAGCATACACAATGCATATACTTTCAAGAAGTGTACACAATTCCTAGCACACAAAATAAATTTGTAAATGGATTTTTAAAGAGGGTCGATTTATTTTTACCGACCACCAACCTAGGCAGTCCTGCAAACATCTACTTCACTCATCCTATCTTACTCACACAGATTTGACTAAGTATAGAAATACTTAAGAAGCAAAGTTAAACAACAAATAGAATGTACAGGAACTGGTCCGAACCTTTATTTATCTAATCATTAATATAAAGGGAAGGCTTCACGAATTAGTCTAAGGCCAGAAACACCCTCTATCCTTATACGAAATTTTCACCCTTATGAAATTTCTGCACATGGTAGTTACATGCGGCAGTTACAAATGACACCTGTACGACACTTGTCATCGAAGGATTCAAACTAAGTTTCCAACAATTATATTTCTAACACATAGAATCTAATTCAAATTACATCCTTATCCATACGAAATATTAATATTCTAATACTTAGAATATTTCAGGCTACATTCCAACACTTAGAATATTTCAGCCAGCTTGGAATGCTTAGAATATTTTAGTTGCTCTCAAACACTTAGTTTTATTTCAGCAATTCACGTGAAATGCCTTTGTTTTTTCCATCATCAAGTCTTCACATCTTTGCCTCTTCAAGCCAACACGCTGCCTTGCCGATGACTCTAGCCCGCACGTAAACCTTGCATGTTCAAGTCGCCTTGCAAACACCCAAGCACCTTGAACCTGTGTTGCACAATTTTGCCCCCATTCATGCAAGTCCAATGCCCAAGTCCTTGACATGTCTGCATGTACTTAGATAAAGTAGCTTACGGGTCTAAAATACCACTAGCACCACTTGAGCTCGATGTCCTTATCAAGACTATTTTATGATAGTCCTCGATTTGAGCATCAAACTACCATAAGTCTTTCGCCTTCTCTCAAACTGCATCAACTGCATTCTTGCCTTTCCAGTGAACCAAGAATTTTGTCATAGTATTCTTCTTACTTGTGGCCAAAACCCGCTGATCAAGTATCTTCTCAATTCCAACGTCATACTGTGTAGTTACTGATGCAGGATCCCTCTTTGACCTGTTTCTGTCCGGATCATCTTCATCTGCAAAGTAAGGTTTAGAGAAACTCACATGGCAAGTGGGATGAATTTACAACCTTTTTGGTAGCTTTAATCTATAAGCAACTTCGCCCACTCGTTTCACCACTTCGAATGGACCATCATAATTAGAAATCAAACCCCGATGTCTATTCTTACATACAATGTGTTTCAACATTTGCGGAGTAAGTTTAAATAACAGTTTGTCACCCACATTGAACTCAACTGAGCGACGATGTTGATCAGCGTACTTCTTCATAAGCCGCTGAGCCTTGCTCAAGCTATCCTGTGCTTCAGATAACATTTCAAGTCTATCCTTTGCAACCCTGTATGCTGCTGGACACTTTCCCTGATTTTTAGATTTGGCAACATCTAGTAGCGTCATAGGCAGTTTGACTAAAATAATTTCAAAAGGGCTCATTTCTGTTGCAAAAGACTTGTGTAGATTATAGCAGAACTGGCCAGTGTCTAATAATGTCACCCAATTCCGTTGACTTGCTGTCACATAGTGCCTCAAGTATTCTTCCAAAAAGGGATTAATTCTTTCCGTCTTCCCATCTGTTTGTGGATGATTCACAGTAGAAAATTTTAACTCAATTCCCATCATATTGAACAAAGCTATCCAAAACCTACCAGTGAACCTTGTATCTCTATAACTCACGATGTAAGCCGGAAGACCAAAATACCTAACAACATATTTGTAGAACAAATCAGCGGAAACTTCAGATGAAAAAAGTTCAGGTGCAGCAACAAAAACATAATATTTTGAAAACCTGTCAACTACCACCATGATACATGCTTTGCCACCTACCTTAGGGAATCCAGAAATGAAATCCATGCTTACTGATAGCCACGGCCTTTTGAGGAACTGGCAAAGGTTGCAACAAACCTGCTTCCGTCTTCCATTTTTTTCCAAAAATAAACACGAGACAGTAAGGATAACATCCTATCAACACCTGGATGTCCATCCCAAATATAATCATGCGCCTCTTTCATTAAGTCTTTGCGCAATCCAGCCTAATTTGGTACAACGATCCTCCCCCCTTTAAAATAGAGCAGATCGTCCTCGATCCAATACCGTCTCATTGTGCCATCTTGCACTTGACCCATCCATTTAACATACAATGAATCATTTGCAGCTCACATCCTGATTCTATCATAGAAATCAGTTTTGAGTTTTGAAATTCAATATACTGCAACAAATACTTCTTTTCTACTCAGCGCATCAGCAACCTAGTTGTGTTTTCCTGGCTTATGCTCCCACACATAATCGTGTTCTGCTAGAAATTCTTGCCACCGTGCTTGTTTAGGACTCAAATTTTTTTGTGTCTTAAAAAAAGTATTTGCTACATTATCGGTTCTTACTACAAATCGAGTACCTAGGAGATAAACTCTCCAAACTTGTAGACAGTGTACCACCATGACCATCTCTTTTTCATGTGCTGAGTATCTATGTTCAGCATCATTCAATTTCCTACTTTGAAAGGACACCGGATGACCTTCCTGCACTAATACGCCACAAATTGCTTTGTCTGACGCATCGGTGTGCACTTCAAAGGGTAACTCAAAATCAGGCAATTTGAGTATTGGTTCAAATGCAATAGTTTTCTTCAAATTCAGAAATGCTTCATCGCATCGTTCATACCAAACCCACTGCATATATTTCTTCAACAAGTCTGTCAAAGCCGCTGCCCTTTTTTGAGTAACTAGCAATGAATTTTCTGTAATAGTTAGCCAATACAAGAAACGACCTCATATCCTTCACATGACGAGGTGCCTGCCAATCATCAATGGCTTGCACTTTCTTAGGATCCATTCGAACTTGGTTTTTACTAACAAGATGTCCCAAAAATGTTATCTCCTATTGAGCAAACGTACACTTTTCCATCTTAATATAAAGTGTGTATTTTCTCAACTGAGACAGAACCAAACTTAAGTGATTAAGATGTTCCTCCAATGTTCGACTATAAATGACAATATCATCTAGATAGACAACAACAATTCATCAAGATAGTCAAACAATACATTATTCATTAAGTTTCAAAACGTTGCCGGAGCATTAGTTAGCTCAAATGGCATTATAAGGAATTCATATGAACCATATCTAGTTACACACGTTGTTTTAGGTTCATCACCTTCTGCTATCCTAACCTGCCAGTAGCCTGCCCTAATATTAAGTTTTCTAAACCATCATGCTTTACTCAACCTTTCCATCAAATCCTTCACCAATGGAACCGGTTACTTATTATTTTACAGTTGCCTTGTTCAGTGCCCAGTAATCTACACATATTCGCATCGTCCCGTCCTGTTTCATTTGAAATAAAACAGGGGCACAATTTGGAGCCTTAGATGGCTGAAGCGATCCAGCATCCAACAACTCGTTCAATTGTTTACGCAATTCATCCAATTCCTTAGGATCCATACGATAAGGATCCTGTGCAGGAGCAACCGTACCAGGTTGCAACTAAATTTTATGATCGATATCCCTCCTTCGTTGTAAATTCTTTGGTAATTCAGGCGGCATGTCATCAACATACTATTTAAGCAATTCGGTAATACAATCAGGCACTACCATCTTAACATTAGGTTTCACTTCTACCAAGGCAGTAAGTATAGTGTCATCACCCTTCTTTAGCCCTTTGTCGATTGACATAGCAGACATGAACATTTCCTTGTCTTTCTTCTTTGCAACTTTATTAACGTTCCCAAATGGATAAACTCCTTTAAGAAATCCAGCATTGCTTCCATTCATGACCATCACTCCATCTAAGTGAAGAAACGGAACAAAGTGGAATTTTCTTATAAAATCAATCCCAAATATGATCTCAAATTCACCAAGCGGTATCACCATCAAATTATTTTTTCCCACCCAACTTTCAGTCGACATAGACACACGATAAGCCATACCCACAATGGCAGGTGCCTAAGCATTGACTGTTTTTATGTAGGAAGGGCTTTTAGACAACTTCAGCCCCAATTTTGTAGCAGTTTTCACATCTACGAACGTATGAGTGGCTCCTGTATCAACCATTGCCATCACACGTTGTTCTTTAACTGTCATTTCTATATGAATTAAAGAAGCATGAGGATTCGAAGTACTAGACGTTTCTCCAACATTATTAACCACGTAATATGGTTGAAGGACAATCCCAATGGATTTGCCATTGTAGCCACAATTTCCTCATCTTCTTCCCTTTGATTCGTATTTCCAGCAAGCAAAACTTTTACTTTTTCCCGGTTTGGACCATACTTGGCCAAATGAGGACCGCCAAAAGTCCAACATCCCTTAGAAGTCCCATCTTTGTTCTATGGTCTGTCTTTACCATCCTTCATTTATGTCTTTCCTTTGTCGTCAGTACAGTCCTTGCGACTATCTTTTTTCCATTGCCCTTTCTTATCATTCTTTTTATTAGTTTTTGAAGTAGAGGGAACATCCGTCAAAGGACGAGTTGTCCGGAAATCAACCTACGAATCTGCACCAGCAATTGCCCCAGGCAGATCTTTAATATTATGCCTCCAAAGTTTGTTTTGAGCCCAGACTTGCATTCCCGAAATGAAGTTGTGTAACTTATCCTCATCAGACATGCTTTGTATGTCTAACATCACAGAGGTGAATTCTTTAATGTATTCCCTCACCGAACCTGTATGCCTTAGCCTTTTCAACATATCCCTTATAAGCCAAGAGGAGTTGCTAGGAAGAAATTGATCGCGCATTTCTTTTATTAACTTATCCCACGTATCAATTATAGGACGACCAGCACTTACATCATCTGCATTTCAAGTTCTCCACCGAAGTTTAGCATCACCCGTCAAGTACATGTTGTAATGTTTAACTTGTCAGCGTCAGGCACCGTTGCACCAGTAAAATACTGTTCCATGTCCCTAATCAAGTTTTCCAGTTCTTTAGCACTTCTTGCACCACTAAAGGCTTTAGATTCTGGAACTTTAACCTTAGATGATTCAACACGATTTGAACTCAACGTAGCCACAACCCGACACAATACAACGATCTCTGCACAAAGGTTTTAATTTTCCTTCTGCAGTCTCTCAAGTTGTTGTGTAGTTTTGTTACAAAAATTCAAGATTTCAGTGATGTGTTTATCAACATTCTGTCGATACACACAATATCTCCCTAAACTTTCTCATCGTTAAGTCTTAAATCAATGATTTGTGTCAACAGATCCATAAACGAAGGATCTCCCAGAGTATCATCTGTAAACCCAACAAATGCTTCGATCCTTCGTGTCAGTTCCCACAGATCTACGTTTTTCACCATCGTTCAACCGTGCTCTTTTACCAATTGAAAGAGAGTCGATTTATTTTTACCGAACACCACCCTTGGCAGTTTTGCAAACGTCTGCAACACTCAGCCTATCATACTCACACAAATTTGACTAAGTATAGAAATACTTAAGCAGCAAAGTTAAACAACAAACAGAATGTACAGGAACTCGTCCCAACCTTTGTTCATCTTATAATTAATACAAAGGGAAGGCTTCACGAATTTATCTAAGGCCAGAAACACCCTCTATCCTTAGACGAAGTTTCCACCCTTATAAAATTTCTGCACATGGCAGTTACATGTGGCAGTTACAAATGACAATTGTCCGACACTTGTCATCACAAGATTCAAACTAAGTTTCCAACAACTATATTTATAACTAATAGAATCTAATTAAAATAACATCCTTATCCATACGAAATATTAATATTCTAACTCTTAGAATATTTCAGGCTATATTCAAACACTTAGAATATTTCTCCAACTTCCAATACATAGGATATTTTAGCTGCCCTCCAACACTTAGTTTTATTTCAGCAATTCACGTGAAATCCTTTGTTTTTGCCATGGTCAAGTCTTCACAGCTTTACCTTGTCAAGCCAAAATGCTTGCCGATGACTGTAGTCCACACGTAACCTTGCATGTTCAAGTTGCCTTGCCAACACTCAAGCACGTTGAACCTGTGTTGCACTGTTTTTCCCCCATTCATGTCAAGACCAATGCCCAAGTCCTTGACATGTCTGCACGTAGTTAGATCATGTAGTTTACGAGTCTAACATAGTATAAAATCAAAAACCCAATGCTTTATGGAATTCATTTCATATCATTCTTTGTTTAGATAGCAAGAAATTTGTTTTGAGATTATCTTCAAAGAAATAAGAAAGAATAATAAAAAAAATTATCTTCACGGGAGGAAAAAATTGGTGCATTAAATTTTTAATTCTGTAGAAGGACATAAATATGTACTATGAAGTAGCCTTACATGCTTGTTGAATATGAAATATTGTTTGCAGTTTGGATCGGGTTTTAGATCGAGGTTAGATTATTTAGAACGGTAGTTTCAGTAATTAAACTTTTAAATTGCGGTTCCTACATTTAGTTTAATATGAAAAATATAGATTAAAAATATGCTCATATTAATACATAGAAGAAATACATAAACAAGCGATTGAACTTATTCGGTATTTCTTCTCATGTACCTCAACTATGGCCTCTTCCCCGGGGTGGATCTATTAAGGCCCGTGGCGATGCCACGCCACCCATGATCTCCGACGAAAACATTATACAGCTGTATATATATATACAACATACGTATACATAAAAAGACTTGGCACCTAGTGAACAAAATTACTTTGTAGTGCCAGTGGTAAAACGTCACTACTTCTTTTTGTAGGTCGCGGGATCAAATCCCGCTAAATGCTTTTTTTAAAAAAAAAATTCGCGCAATGCTATTGTCAGCACTAACAGATTCTTTTTTTTTCTTAATTTTTATTTATTTATTATTAAGTTTTAATAAACAATTATATTTTACTCATTTAATTTAATAATCTGTGACATTCTTTTCTTTTTACTTAGTTAATATTTAGTTAAAGATATAAAGTTAAAAAGAAAAGTTGTGTTTTTCTCTTCAAATTGAAAATCATGTCCGTCTTCTTCTCCAAATACCTACTTTGCTCACCCAATCACTCTGATTCAACGATTTTCTTTGTCTATATTTATGTTATGAACTCGATACTTTCATAATTCATTGAATATTTTATCTTTGGTCACTTCATGCTCCTGTCTAATATGGGTAGCGAATTTGTAGTATATATGTATAATAGATAAGTGTAATCTTATTATTGTTCATATTTGTATTTCGTTTGTCAAATACACCGATAAGACAAATAATTTTATTCAAGACCTAAAATGATTTTATCGATGAATTTACTTGGCACCTACACATTCTATTTCCTAGATCCGCCTCTGCATCTTCCTATTGAATCTTTGAACCACCCATAATTTTTACCATGTATGCATTATTTGATGACATGGAACAAAACTTCAAAAAAAAATTTGATTGTGTGCGAGAAATCCACATTTCTTACGTAAAATTGCAACCAATCAAAAAACTCCACTCATTTAAATAAGGGAAAGGGAAAAATATACCGCCAAACTTTTAAAAATGGTATGTATATACCCTTTGTTATACTTTGAGACTTTATATACCCTTGGCATGCAATAATTTGTGCACATTTGCCCCTTCCACTAACGACACACACTTTCTGTACACACGACACAATCCTAAGCCACTATTCGGTTGACCAAATTTTTAATTCAATTTGTAAGAACCCGCCCATGATCCAATAAACCCACCCTATTTGTGGTGAAAATGTACTATCTGAAATATAAAGAAAAGATTAAACTCCTAGTATTCTTGTGGGGGCATAATAGTTCAAGAACTTGGAGATATAATTGAGACCATCTTTATGCTTTATAGATTACAGTCTCCAATCTTAAGAGTACATTAGTGATACAACCTTCCCTATGTGGGAAGGGACACTCCTCACGCTAGTTCACTTGGTGCTAAGCTACTGACCCAATTTGAAATGTCTTTACACCTTTATTAACAATCATAGCTTAGTTTAGGTCATAGGGTCTATCCCTTCTATAATAATCATCATCATAGCTCAATAAGAATTGCATGAGTATAGTCATTTCATTACAATTCATATAAGTGAGGTTAGCACATTTACATCATCATTCATGATAAGACACATTGTTAATTATCAACATCCTTATAACATTTAAATCTTAGCCAAGACCTCACAAAGCCATAATCAAAACATTTCAATTTAACATCATACCAATCTTATCAATCCTAATACAAGGTATCCTTCAATGCAACATCATCGCTTGATCTCAAGTGACCACAGTTGAAGTAAAAAATAGGGACCACAACACTTACCAAGTCTCCTTCATAATCAATCTTCAAAAGTCTTACCATCAACCCTTAACTAAATCCAATAGGGTGTAATATCATCACACAACAATAATAAGTATGATAACAAGGCCAATTAAATCACTACATCACAATTTATCACTATTTCATACCTTAAGATAAAGGTCAAATTCATAATATACATCATAAATCAATAACATCATGTCGCAGTAATTCAGCAAATAACCAAGTCAATTGAACCAACATTACACAATTCATATTAAGATCACAAACTAGGGTTAAGGAGAATATGTCATCTTCTACAAACTAGATCAATCTATCAAGAAATAATATAATTGAGTTGTCCTACATGATAATATATCCATAATATCAAAAATGAATCATAAACAAAGTAATTCACATGATCAATTTCGAGATTGGAAAAGACCCACTTGAATTTCATACTTTTGAAACCAATTAGATGGAACCATTTGGGGAAAGAAGTCCCAAAGGTAAAAGGAATCTCATTCCTTCATGTTTTATGGAGATTTATGGAGAAACATTGGTGTTTGAAGCCCTAGAACCAACGTTGACCTTGTCTTCTATGGACTTCTTCAACTTGAAAGAGAAAGAAGAGAGAAGGAAGAGAGTTTAGGTTTGGGACTTGTGAGGACTTAGGTTAGTTTAATTATCTTAGGGGATTTACATAAGTAGTTAATAAACATAATTAGACTTACCCTAAACCATAAATAACCTCCTAACTAAGCCACCTAGTTAAATGAACTAAATGAAAACATGCAGCAAAACAAAGACCACACAGACGAGAGCACGATCGACGGATCATGTGTCCATCGACATGCAATGCTCCCTCCGTTCTACACATTCGTCACTAAGTTTAGAGAGTTTTCAAAACACTCCTTTGGCAAACTATTCTATGTTTCCATCGACGGAGGCAAATGACACCCCGTCGATTAGAACACAGCCTGTCATTGGCATCCGTTAGTGACACTGTCTATTGACCTCTTTTAGACGCTTTTGTAAGGGTCCTCCTCAAGGGATCTTAGTTGGTCCTTTAGGATTCGTACCTGGAAGTTTCAATACAAACTAACTCTAATGCGTGTTAGACACCCTTCCACCAATTTTCATCATTTTCCGATTTCTAAAAGCTAGTCATATAAGCTAAGGCACACTAGTACCTCATTGATTTAGTTTCCGAACGTCATAGGCGTTCATTGACATTTTGGTTTATAGATTTTCTAAATCGATTATATACACTAAAATTTACCTTAAAACATTATCTAAACCTTTTTACACTTACGCTAGCCTCTAGAACACGCCTTTAGTTTTTGAAGTGTTACAAATTTCATGATTGACGACGGACTGGTAAAATTGTACATTAATCTAGAAATATAGTGTAATGATATTTATGTTTTAAATTATATAAAACCCTCATCACGAGGACGATTTATTCAAAGTTGATTGAAAATATTGATATATTAATTTCTCTGTAAGTTACTATATATATATATATTTCAATGAAAATTAATATAATTACATATTATTTGATGTTTTATGTGTACTAACCATTTGAGATGCTCTTATGATGTTGTGCTAGCTTTCATACTTAGTACCATTTGTACTAACACATACTTCCTACATTCTAACCAAATATAGGTTTGGAGGTTTGAGTTGCTTTGGAGTCTAGAGTCTCAAGGACTTTTAAGAGTTGATGATCTTGGTGAGTCCTCATAGTTTTGAATATAATATCCCCATTACCTTTATGTCATTTCCTTTATGTTATTGAAATTGTATGAACTGCGTCCCAAATACTATTATTCTTGAGTATCTAATAAATGTTTTCAGACAAAAGAATTAGAAAAGACTTCTGTTTGAATTTTATGAAAATGACTTCGATTGAACATTTTAAAGTTTTAAAATCCTCCACATTATTTAATATCTTATGTTATGATTATACTAAGGGCTTGTATGAGTCTCCTTCGTTGTCAAGTACGCCATATCAAATCTAGGGGGTTGTCTCGGAGCCTGATAGATAGATAGTCATATAGACAGATAGATAGACAGACATAAAAACAAATAAAAATATAGATATATAGAGAGAGATAAAGAGACAGACAGATAGAAGACAGACAGGTAGATGGATAGATAGAGAAGTACATTTAGAAGACAACTAGAATGTAGTTATATGCATGAAAAAAGTATTTATGATTGTCCCAATGTTTGGCCGACATTTTAATGTTGTAAGCAATATACTTTATCATTTTTTGCTGTCCTCAATTTTATTTTATTTGTAGCACCTTCATATTCTTCCACTCAGTTTAGAAATGCACATGCAATTTATTGGGTAGACGAGGTTTACAACAAGGCATAGTTTGCAGTGGTATTTTTAATTGCTTGAGATTTTCTAAACTAAGGATATACAGACGATTCTGTGGAAAATAAAATATAATAAACTAGCTAGTTATGCCAATAAAAATACTACATCAATACTATTGAAAAGTAAAAAAAATATCCAAGTATTCGTACGTTATATCATCAGTTTTCAAAATCTTGAAAAAAATAAAATAACAATTACAAACTATACCTTTGCGTAAAACATTTCCTTCCAATTAGCTCCATTTGTGTTTCCCATCCGAGTTGAAGAATATAAAAGTTCTATAAATAAAACAAATTTGAGTATATAAATATAGCACAAAATTAGAACTGTCAATATGGGCTAGCCCACCCCATCCGGACTAACCCATACAAGCTTTGACATTTTACGAGTCAGGCTGGGCTAACCCATTTTTTGTGTGGGCCAGAAAATGATTGCCCAAACCCACAAGTACGTGGGCTACAGGCTTGCTGGGCCAGCACATGTTTTTAAAAATTATATGTTTTATAATTATTAAATTAAAGTATAACTTATAATTTAAAAATATTATCATAAATATTGAAAAATAATATTGCATGATGTTACGCCTCATCTGTTTGCACTTAATGGAGGTCTGAATCTTAATAATTCAGATTTGCCTCATTAAGTGTGTTTTTTTTAAGAACTGAATCTTAATTATTCAGATTCAGTTCATTAAATTCATATGTTTTATTTTCTTATAAGCCTCTTAATGGGTCTGAATATATCTGAATTAATCAGGTCTGTAACACACTCTTAAAACTATCTTAATTCAATTAAATCACAACAACTCATAAAAGTTATTTTCCTATTTTATTAATGTTAATTACATTCTTACATTATAATTTCCTTTATTCATATTAATTTAATATACATCTTTTACTTTCATAAGTTAATCAATATATTTGAATTGATAAGCACCCCCAAGATATAATATTTAGCACAGTTTCAAAAAATAAGAAAGTATTTGTTATTTGATCGATAACAATAATATCTGTCTATTATAAAATAAATATTTTCCTAAACAATACATTTACTACTCTATATAAACTATTTTACATTGCATTATATAACTTGATGTTAAATTCTTAAAAGATAAATCATACTATCTTGTTACAGTAAAATGTTCAAAATATTATTTTTTATGAAAAAAAAAAACTATTTTACTAACAAGGATTTTATAATATTTTATTTTCAAAACTAAATAATTTCATATGTGCGTTCAAATATTGAAAAATAATTATCCTAATAATTCAGTGTTCAAATTCAGAGACAACATCTTAATATTCAGATATTAATTCAGATTCAGACGTCTTAACCCTAATGGAAATAAATGAGGCCTTAATGTTACTACTCTTTAATCAAATTTACAAATAAAATTATCTTTATAATATTTATTAAGTTTTTTTTTCAAGTAAAATTAAAAGTATGAATATCTAAATAGAAATATTTACCTAATTGATTTGAGTTTGGACTCTTTTAATTTTAGATTTTAATATTATATTATATATTTTAATCAATATTCATTGGCCAACGGGCCGGCCCTACCGATATTTTTTAAACCCTTCAAATCTGCAGGTTTATTCAGGCCGGGCTAAAAAACCCTTTTCTGAAATGTGCTCCCAAAATAAGAAGTTTATAGCTTACAAAATAATAATTTCACGTAAATTTTATGACAATGGTAGATGTGATTTCAGGCATACAGATACATTTTAATTGTCATCTAAATGTACTTGTCTGAGAATATTTTAATATTTATATTAATATGTCTATCTTTTTAATCTATATCTTTATTTTTGGTAATAAACTAAATGTAGGAACCCCAACTTAAAAGTTAAAAGTATTAAAAATACAATTCTAAACAATCTAACCTCGAGCCAACACCTGATCCTAACTTCAACAATGTTTTATATTCAACAAGTATGTAAGGTTACTTCATCGTACATGTTTATATCCTTTTACACAATTAAATTTTTAATGCACCTATTTTTTTCATCCTGTATAGATAATTCCTTTGGTTAATTTCTTTTTTTTTTTCTAACATATTGTAACTTGAGTTAACTAAGAATAAGATAAGAAGCTAAGAATAATTAATTTGTTGAAAATAAGTAGGGAAATCTGGAAAATTTCCAGCGCTCAAAAGATAGTCATTTTCAAATGGTTATAACTCCCAACTCAGGAGGAGTTTGGATGAGTTCATTTATATGGTTGGAAAAACCTTGCGAATATCTTTCCAGCGCCATCGATTTTTCACAAATCTGATGTCGTATAAGGGTGATATGCCTTTCGCAAGTTAGGTTGTTGGACTGAGGAAAGTCCAATCCGAATTTTAGTAAGGGCAGAGTTGTCTAATCACCCTAGTATGCCTAATTCGTTTTAAGTGTTATTTGGGGGTAAAGACCAAGTCCCAAATAAATTTTACAATAATTGAGAACGCTTAGGACTTGGGAGAGAACAGAAAAGAAGAAGTAGATTAAGAATTGTCCAAGAAAGCCAAGATCGTTGCGTGGAATTTGTTGGGGGTGATCCCTTTCGATATATGTGAGATCATTAGGTTTTGGGTATTTTAACCCACACTCCAACTTGAATCAATATAAAATATTAGACTTTATTTGAATGAAAGTCTTGAAGTTCTTGCTGAAAGGTTGTGAAGTTCTTGTTGAATTGTAGTTATCTTTAGTAGTTCTAATTCATGTTTCCGGACATGCTTCGGGTCTAATCTATTGGGCAATGATGTATTTCGGATTCCAAAGTGTTTGGGGTAGGATACATGTATGTTTAGGAGGTTTATAGATTAAAAATGGAGAAGAAATGTAGAATGTCACATCAGATAACCCTTGAAGTGCCGCGCCTACCAGAGCACCTCAAGTCAAGCTCTGTCTGACAGTCCCTGGAATCCCGTGCCTCTCAGAGCGCCAAGAACCCGTGGAGACCCCGTTCTTTCCATATCTTTTTGTACTAGTTCGTAAGTAATACAACTTTCATTCCTAGTTGATTCCAATACTTAAAAGTACATCTAAACATAATGAAATCATCCCTACACATGAGATGATGATCCTTGAATCCATATTTCAATTCAAGGGAAGCTAAATCAAAGTCAAAGAGTTAAGAATCAAGTTTAAAAGTTAAGAAAAGAGTCAAAGTGAGTTCTTAATATTTTCAAAGAGTCTCAACCAATCATTTAAACTTTGATTTAAGGCTCAAGTTACAAGTCGACAAAAGAGAAAGGAGTTGAGTTAAATTCTCAAAAGCTATGAGGAAAATAAGTATTCGCTAGGAGTTAAAGTTTCAAGTTATGTAAAGAGCAAGAGTTGAGTTCATTTCTCTAAAAGTTATAAGGGGGATTAACTATTCCCTACAGGTTGATATATTTTTCACATCAATGTTGAAATGGAACTAAGAATTGCCAAAAGAGTTTTGAACTAAAGAGGGAAACATTGATTTCAAGAGGAGCTTTTAAAGCTAATGTAAATCATGTAGCTATCATGAGCATAAATGTGTCATATTTTTTACATTATCACGTGAGTTTAGCAAATGAATTAAGTGAGTTGAAGATGTTCTATGCGATGACAATGTATATGACAATTTTGGAAGCGTGGGCGAGACGTTGTATCACCACTTAGGCTCGTAATGGTGGTTGTCGGTTAGAAAAAATATCACATAAACTATATTACATCCATATATAAGTTCGTCCTTACACCATTTCAAGCTATATAGTTTTATTTAGGATTCCAAATCGTATACTCGTAAATTCAACATATTAATTCTAGTTGTCATGCATTGTTTTATAATGGTGACGCAGGTATCAAGGATTTGCATGCAACGCTTTCTTGATCCAGATTGAGCTCATAGTCAGTGAGCCTCCTTGCATTCTAGAGGACATCTTTTTCATTTGGTTTACTAGTTTAGTTTACTTTTAGGATATTGTGAGGTCTGTCCCAACATCAATCTCAGTTAGCTTAGAGGCTTCGCAGATAGTAGTTCAATTGGAGTCTATTATTTTTATTAAGACTTAAATGTCATCCAAGGGTTCGCTTGTAGGCCAACAATGGTCTTCGAGTTCCGGCCACGTCCAGGGTGTAGGCTCTGAGTGTGACAAACTTGGTAGCAGAGCACAAAGTTCAAGAGTCCTAAGGTGTCTATGAAGTTGTTTCTGTAATGTCTTAGTCATCGGTGTGAAGCGTGCCGCACCTATGATTAGGAGGCTACAACATTTACGAATTTTTTACTTCTTTTTTATTATTTTTGTGTGTATAGTTTATATCTAAAAGTATCTCTATAATTCTTGCTTACGCGCATTTATAGATCATCATGCCTTTAAGAAGAGCAGTCACATGTCGACCATCCCTAAGAAATGTTGATGAACAAGGGGTTCCTAATGCACCAGATATGTAACCCCAAGGATAGGTTACCAATGCCGAGTTCCGAGAAGCTATCCAGATGTTAAGTGAAGTGGTAACCAACAAAGACAGGCAACACAGGAAAGCTCGACATGAATGGGCTAACACCTCGAGTTTTCGTGAGTTTCTAAGAATGAATCATCCTAGTTTCACTGCATCAAGCACAACTGAAGATCCGGTGAGCTTTGTGGAAGAATTGAAGAAGGTATTTTGGGTAATGCATGTTGTTGATGCTGAGAGGGTCGAATTAGTTACATATAGTTGAAGATTGTGGCCGAACTTGGTTTCACCAATGGAAAGATGGTAGGGTTGAGGGTGCACCGCATCCAAGTTGGGCTTGTTACGAAGAATCCTTCTTGGGAAGGTTCTTTTCTCGAGGACTGAAGGAAGCAAGGATAAGGGTGTTCTTCACTTTGAAAAAGGAGTCCATGAGTGTTCACGAGTATGGTTTGAAGTTCACCCAACTGTCTCGCGATAATAAAGAGATGGTAAACGACATGAGGAGCAGAATGAACTTGTTTTTAACCGGTTTTGGTCGTTCTTCAAGCAATTAAGGAAGATCTTCCCTATTGATTGGTGACATTGATATATCAAGGATTATCGTCTATGTCCAACAAGTTTAAGAGGAGAAGCTGAGGGCCATAAGTGAATATCGAAATAAGAAGTCAAAGACTGGAAATAAGTCTGGTCAACAAAAAGGTGGTTCAAGTCGGCCACAGTATAGAAATTATATGGGAATGCACTAATATCTACTAGTGCACATGCACCGAGAAATCGAGGTGAGTATAGTGGCCAGAATTCGCAGCACTTCAAGGCAGGATCAGATTAGTCTCAAGGTAGTGTGGCACAAGGAAGAAATAGGGCTCCCACATGTACTTAGTGTGGTAAAAACCACCTAGGAGATTGTCATAATGGCCATACAGGCTGTTTAAAGTGTGGTAAAGAGGGCCACTTCATGAGAGAGCCCCTTAAGAATTAGCAAGATGGTGGGAATCTGGTTAGTAGAGCACAATTATCATCATTTTCTCCACTAGACAGGGCAGTACCTAGAGGTGTCACTTCTAGTACTAATGGAGGGGCAAACCGTCTCTATGCAATCACTAACCGCCAAGATCAAGAGAACTTTCTAGTTGTTGTTACATGAATGATCAAATTCTTTACTTTTGATGTTTATTCTTTGTTAGACCCAGAGCAAGTTTATCCTTTATAACTTCTTATGTTGCAAATCTGTTTGAGATTCTTCCTTAAACTTTGTGAATCCGTTTGTGTTTCTACACATGTAGAGGAGCCTATTCTAGCAGAAAGAGTCTATCGTGATTGTGCAGTTTCCATCAATCACAGGAGCACCATGGATGATCTATTAGAGTTAGACATGGTAGATTTTTACGTCATTTTAGGTATAGACTTGCTCCATGCCAGCTATGCATTAATAGATTGCAGAATTTGAGTTGTCAAGTTTCAAATTCCTAATGAGTCAGTCAAATAGTTGACTAGTAGTTCAGTAGTGCCTAAGGGTAATCTTGTTTCATACCTTAAGGCGAGAAATTTAGTCTCTAAGGGGTTTATCTATCACTTTGTCCGAGTTAATGATTCAAATGTTAAGGTATCTTCCCTTCAGTCAGTTCCTATAGTCAGTCAGTTTTAAGAATTTTTTTTTTGATTATTTACCCGGAGTCCCTCCCGAGAGAGAGATAGACTTTGGCATAAAAATCATCTCAATTACTCGTCCTTTCTCTATTCCGTCATACAGAATAGCACCGGAAGAGTTAAAATAGCTAAACGAGAAATAAGGTCCTTAGGATTGTATAGACTACTACCAATTGAATAAGGTGACCATCAAGAATAAATATCCTCTTCCAATGATTTATGATCTTTTCGATCAACTTCAGGGTGCTTCTTGCTTTTCCAAGATTGACATCAGATTAGGCGATCATCATTTAAGTTTTAGGGAATGTGATATTCTAATGACAAATTTTATAACAATGTGTGCGTATTATGAATTTTGGTTATGTCCTTTGGTTTGACAAATAGACTCGCGAAATTTGTGGATCTTATGAACATATTTTTAAAACCATATTTAGATCTATTTATCATCGTTCTCATTGATGACATACTTATTTATTCAGGGAATGATGATGATCATGCCAGTCACCTTCGGATTGTTATTCACTCATTGAGAGATTAAGAATTACATGCAAAGTTCTCCAAGTGTGAGTTTTGGCTTAAGTGTGTGGAATTATTAGGTCACATTGTTTATGGTGAAGGGATTAAAGTTGACACTCAGAAGATAAAAACAGTTCAAAGTTAGTCTTGACCCACAACTCCAACATATATGAGGAGTTTCTTGGGCTTGACTGGCTACTATAGGATTTTTGTTAAAGGATTCTCACATATATAATCTCCTTTGATGAAGCTAACTTAGAAGACAATCAAGTTAAAATGGTTTGTAGCTTGTGAGAAAAACATTAAGGAGTTGAAAAAGAGGTTGACTACAGCTTCACTTTTGACATTACAAGAGGGTATTTAAGGCTTTGTGGTGTATTGTGATGCATCAAGAGTTGTTTTGGGATGCGTGGTGATGCAGAATTGAAAGGCTATAGCTTATCGCTCCAAAAAGTTGAAGGTTCATGAGAAAAATAACCAAAGCATGACTTAGAATTCGCTGCAGTAGTGTTTTCTTTGAAGATGTGGCGTCACTATTTTTATGGTGTTCATGTTGATATATTTACTGATCACAAAAGCCTCCAATATGTGTTAACCTAGAAAGAGCTCAACCTCAGATAGAGAAGGTGGTTGGAATTGCTCAAGAATTATGACATGAGTATTCATTACAACCCAGGTAAGGCTAATGTTGTTGTTGATGTCTTAAGCAGGTTATCCATGAGGTTTATTTCCCATGTTGAAGAATAGAAGAGGGATATAGCTAAATATGTGCATAGACTAGCAGGTTTGGGAGTCTGACTTATGGATTCGACAAAAGGAGGTATAATTGTAATAAATGGGCTAATTCGTCCTTAGTGTCAGAGGTTAACGAGAAGCAAGACCAAGACCCTATTTTGCTTGATTTGAAGGCAAATGTCCATAATCAAAGAGTACTGGCTTTTTAACAAGGCGGAGAAAGTGTGATGAAGTACCAAGGCAGACTATGTGTATCTAAGGTGGATGGACTCCAAGAGAGTATTTTAGAGGAGGGTCATAGCTCCAGACATTCCATACATCCGGGGTCCACCAAGATGATCTGCAATTTGAGAGAGTTATATTGGCGGGAAGGCATGAAGAATGATATTGCTGATTTTTTTCCCCAAGTGTCAAATTGTCATGAAGTGAAAGTGGAGCACCAAAGTCCTAGAGGTTTAGCTCATAATATTGAACTTCCGGAATGGACATGGGGGGTGATTAATATGGACTTCATCACAAACTTTCCAATTTGGTAAAAGATTATGTCAAGTTGTACCTTCAAGAAAGTGTGAGACTTCATGGAGTTACGGTCACCATTATTTCAGATAGAGGGGCACAATTTACTGCATAATTCTTAAAACCTTTCCAGAAAAGTTTGGGTTCAAAGGTATGTTTGAGTACCATTTTCATCCTCAGATAGATGGACAACCAGAACATACTATCCAAACCACAGAAGATATGTTTGGAGCATGGGTGATCGACTTCAAGGGCAATTGTTATGAGCATATACCTCTCATTGAGTTCACTTACAACAACAACCACCATTCGAGCATCAAAATGACTCCATATGAAGATTTTTATGGGGCAAGATGCAGATTTCTTATTGGGTGGTTTGAAGTTGGCGAAGCAGGGTTCATAGGAACATATTTAGTTCACCATTATATGGACAAGGTTAAAGCGACTCATGAAAGGTTGAAGACAACTCAAAGTCACCAAAAATCCTACATAGATGTTACGAGATGACCATTAGAGTTTGAGGATGACGATTAGGTGTAAGGTATCACCCATGAAGGATGTTATGAGGCTTTGTAAGAAAGGGAAACTTAGTCCCCGGTGTATTCAACCATATAGAAACTCCAATAGAGTTGGAAATGTGGCTTATGAGTTGGAGCTACCCAAAGAATTAGCAGTGGTTCACCCGGTATTCAATATTCCTATATTGAAGAAGTATTTGAGTGATCCTTCATTGATTGTACCAACAGAGAATGTTGGGATTAAGGATAACCTATCCTTTGAAGAAGTTCAAGTTCTGATTTTAGATCGTAAAGTTTGCAAGTTGAGGACAAAGGAAGTTGCTTCAGTCAAGGTCCTTTGAAGGAACTAATTCTTGAAGAAGCGACTTGGGAAGCTGAGGAGGATATGAAAAAGAAATATCCACATCTCTTTGAATCTGGAGAGAATGCAGATCAAGGTACTAAATTCTGTTCTTAGAACTTTATAAGGCTATGTATAAGAATGTTATTACTTGCATTTGTTTGTTGAGTGCTAAAATGATGTTACTACCCTTTGCTTAGTGAAATAATTCTCATTCGAGGACAAATGTTCCTAAGGGGGAAATATTGTAACATCTCATAAAATAAAATAACTAATAATAAGCTAAGAAACTAAGAATAAATAATTTTGGGAAATAAGTAGGGAAATCGGGAAAATTTCCAGCTTCCAAAACTAAGTTTTTGTCATTTTCAAACAGCTGTAATTCCCAGCTCAGGATAAGTTTGGATAATTTCTTTATATTGTTGGAAATTCCTTGGGAGGGTCTTCAAACACGGCCGAGTTTGCACAAATCCGATGTCGTTTGAGGGAGATATGTCTTTTGGAAGTTGGGTGCTTTGACTGAGGAAAGTGCAATTAGAATTTTAGTAAGGGCAAAGTTGTCTTTTCACCCTAGTATTGCTTAACTCATTTTAAGGGTTATTTAGGGGTAAAGACAAAGTTGCAGATCAGTTTAACAAAAATTAAGAACACTTAGGGCTTCGGAGAGAAGAGAAAAAAAGCCGAAGATCAGAAATCATCCAAAAGACGCAAAGATGGTTGTGTGAAATTCGTCGGGGCTGATCCCTATCGAGGTATATGAGATCACTTGGTGTTGGGTCCTTTAACCAACACTCCAACTTGATTAAATACAACGAATTAGAGTTTATTTGAGTGAAAATCTTAAAGTTCTTGATGAAAAGTAGTGATGTTCCTGTTGGTTGAATTGTAGTTGATCTCTAGCAGTTTAGATTCATGTTTTCGGACATGTTTTAGGGTTTAATATATTGGTTAATGACTAAATGTTTGGGGTTTGATCCATGGATGTGCAGGAAGTAGGCAGATGAAAAACAACGATGAAAAGTTGAAGGTACCGTCAGATAGCCCTTGGGGCGCCGCGGCTTTCATAGTGCAAAGACACTCTATCAACCAAAAAATATTAATTGTGATAAAATATTTCATCGAGGGATTTTACTTTATCATAAATCCATTGATTCTATATGAATTATTACTACTCCCCCTTTCGCACTTTATTCGTACATGGAGTGGGGTGGGGGAAATGGAATTTTCTTTTTTATTTCACAAATGGACATGCTAGATCATATATCTATATACGGATAGATTGATCGACCGGTGGATTCGCACCTGAGATCTTTCTACCGATTGTGGGGGTATTCACCCCTATAGCCATGTTCTATTCGGAGAAATAAAATAAAAATAGTCTTTCAGAGAGATGGCTGAGTGGTTGATAGCCCCGGTCTTGAAAACTGGTATAGTTTTGAACAAAGAACTGTCGAGGGTTCGAATCCCTCGCTCTCCTTTTTTGCTAATTGAATAGATTTTTTTATTTAGTGGTTTTGCCCAATCTGCTATCCGAAAGAAAAAGGAATGGCTCATCTATCCCACCTATCAAAGCCAGAAAAATAGATTAAATATAAATTAAATAAAATAAATGAGTTGAAAAAAAAGAAAAAAGGAATACTTAAGCATTGGATCTCCTGTTTCATATCAATTAAGAGGGGTCATGAAAAGAACAGTTTCAAAGTCGTGATCAATTCCTTTTTCAAATCCTGCTGCAGCTGCACGAGCCCTTCCTGCGTGCCACAAATGACCTACAAAGAAGAAGAATCCTAGAACAAAATGAGCGGGAGCTAACAAACTTCTAGGAGAGACATAATTGACTGCATTGATCTCGGTAGCTACACCACCCACGGAATTTAAAGAACCTAAAGGAGCATGACTGATATATTCCGCGTAACGCCATTCCTGCCAAGGTTGTATGTCTTTTTTAAACCTACTCAAGTCTAACCCATTGTATCCCTTACAGGCTCTAACCATGCAGCACATAGTTCCCAAAAATGCATAGTTTCTCCTCAAAAAATGACTTCTCCACTTGGGGAACGCATTACATATTTACCTAAAGCAGTAGGTCCTTGAGCGGATCCCACGTTAGCCCCAAGACATTAGTCTCTAACTAGAAAAGTAAATGCTTGAGCTTGAGAAGCTTCTTGTCCAATAGGCCCGTAAAATTAACTAGGATAAGAAGTATTATTGAACCAAACAAAAAAACAAGCAATGACACCAAACACCGCTAAAGCACCTAAACTATAAGATGAGTAAGCCTCTCCAGACCATTCAAGTGCGCGTCGATCCCATGCGAAGGCTTTGGTTAAGATATGCCAGATTCCACTAAGTATACAAATGGAACCTAACCATATATGTCCTCCGATTATATCTTCTAAATCGTCCACACTAACAATCCACCCTTCTCCTCCAAAAGGGGAGGATTTTAGTAAATAACCAAATATACTCGGGCTAAGGGTCAACTTGGTAATTTTTCTGACATCTCCCCCTCCCGGAGCCCAGGTATCATATACGCCCCCCAAATAAAGAGCCTTGAATACTAGAAGAAAAGTACCTATACCTAACAAGATTAAGTGAATATCTAAAATTGTGGTCATTTTATTTCGTTCTTTCCAGACATAACCAAAGAAGGGAAAAGATTCTTCAAGTGTCTCAGGTCCCAGAAGTGCATGATAAAAGCCGCCAAAGCCCAATACTGCAGAAGAAACTAAATGAAGTACTCTAGATATAAAGTATGGAAAGGTGTCTATAAATTCTCCTCCAGGGCCTACTCCCCAACCTAGAGTTGCTAGGTGGGGAAGTAAAATCAATCCTAGTTAATCCATAGGCTTCTCGGGTACGAAATGGGCCACTTCAAATAGATTCATTGTTCCGGCCCAGAATACGATTAATCAAAGATGGGCGACATGAGCTCCTAGTAGTTTACTTGATAGATTGATAAGTCGGGCATTCTCGGCCCACCAAGCGAAATCTGTGGTTTCTTGGTCACGACCTTCTAAGGCTAAAGTTCCATTAAAAAGAGTTTCCACGTAGTAGAACCTCCTCAGGGAATATAAGGTTTTCATGAGGCTGTTCTTGAGCCACCATCTAAGCGCGAATATCGTTTAAGAGAATATTTATGGCGTAGAAAGTCTCAAATTCAGGATCTTCCGTTGCGTGAATTTCTTGAGAAAACGAAGTCATAGTCACGTAGGTTCAGAGTTAGACCGACTACTCCAAGAGCACTCATCCATAAACCGGTCACTGGTACAAACATAAAGAAATGTAACCAACGTTTATTGGAGAAAGCAACCCCAAAGATTTGTGACCAAAAGCGGTTAGCGGTGACCATTGAATAAGTTTTTTCGGCTTGAGTTGGGTTAAAAGAATGGATGTATTTTCACCATTACCATCTTCAAATAAAGTATTTTCTACGATAGCACCATGAATGGCGCATAGCAAAGCATGTAGTTGCCGGGTTTGTTAAATGTTGTTAAAGAAAATAGTAATTTATTATTCTTAACAATAGATACTAGAGAATTTTTGGTTCATCATGCTATTGCCCTTTGTTTTCAATGCGGGTCGAAGCATCTGGTTGCCGGGTTGGTTAAATATTGTTAATGGAAATAGTAATTCATTATTCTTTACAATAGGTTTTGGACACTTCTCGGTTCATCATGCTATGTCCCTTCGTTTACATACAACTACATTGATCTATGTAAAAGGTGCTTTAGATGCACGTGGTTCCAAGTTAATGCCAGATAAAAAGGACTTTTGTTATAGTTTTCCGTGCGATGGCCCAGGACGAGGCGGTACTTGTGATATTTCAGCATGGGATTCGTTTTATTTGGCAGTTTTTTGGATGTTACATACTATTGGATGGGTTACTTTTTATTGGCATTGGAAGCACATCACATTATGGAAAGGTAACGTTTCACATTTTAATGAATCTTCCACTTATTTGATTGGCTGGTTAAGGGATTATTTATGGTTAAACTCTTCAACACTTATCAATGGATATAACCCTTTTGGTATGAATAGTTTATCCGCTTGGGCATGGATGTTCTTATTTTGACATCTTGTTTGGGCTACTAGATTTATGTTCTTAATTTCTAGGCTGTGGATATTGGCAGGAATTGGTTGAAACTTTAGCATGGGCTCACGAACGCACACCTTGGCCAATTTGATTCGATGGAGAGATAAAACACTGGCCTTTTCTATTGTACAAGCAAGATTGGTTGGATTAGATCAGTTTTCTGTAGGTTATATTTTCACTTATGCGGCCCAAAAATTATGGTCGAGATGGCCCTGCCCTTAAGGCTTAGCCCATTTCTACACTTATAAAAGTCTTGTAATCTATCTCTAATTTTGTAGACTCTTTTAGTATTTAGTAACATTCTTTACTTTTTTTATATTTAGATTGTGTAGAAACAAATTCAATTAGGTCAAAAATTGAGATGGATGGTACAAAATAGATGGCTGCTTAGGCTCAGGTAGGTGGAGCTAACTGCTAGAGATAGGGATTCTGGTGATTGGCGGACTGAACGTCTTCTCTATACTCGTCAATGGATTGTAAACAATGTGTACAATTTTTTTTAAAAAAAAATCACCGTGTTCTTGTGTTTATGTTAAAGATTTTTGATCTGAAATATAGGGTTCTTTTGTGTTTTGTCAATTTAATGTGGAATTACCAGTTTTTTCAGATTTTTTTTTTATAAAAAAAACTCACTTGTCCAAGTGAATTGGGGGATTTCGATTACCTCACACACACACACACACACACACACACACACACACACACACACACACACACACACACACACACACATATATATATATATATATATATATATATTTTCGAGTGATTGTAAAATGGTTTTTTCATAAGTGCTAGGGGTAATGGTTGGTGTTACTTGTTAATCATTGTGGTCGTACAGGTGGTTGTGTTGATGTGTTGGTTGTAGTTTTGATAGGGGTGGGATGTCGTTGGTTAGTGCAATGGTGGTTGGCAACGGTAATGGTTGTGGTGGTATTTGGTGATTGTGAATGGAGTGGGATTGAATACACACGGACAAAATACCTCCAAATAGGATCTCAATAACTAAGACCTATTTAGATCAAATAAGTGCTTAAATTTAATGTAATTAAATGTAGTAAATAACATTATGTTTGAACACTCATACCAACATTAAATACAAACAAAGGAGACCTAAAAATGACACTTTATAACACATTGTCTCGTTACTATGATCATTTTTTTTTTGTTTCTAAGGATTATATCAATCGAAACCGACTGTTTGATCATGCTTTGTGCATGTTGTAGACTGTCCTTCCGGAACATTTAACAAGATCATTTGCAACTGAAATATGAGTTATCTTTGGGTCAGCAAATTTGTGGAGCATTTGATTTGAATTACCTTTTGAATAATTATCATACTAATGAGGTACTTGAAGCTGCCTGAGGTTTCAGAAGTCATACATTCTTTTTTCCGTTTCTAAGGATTATATCAATCTAAACCGACTGTTTTATCATGCTTTGTGCATGTGGTAGACTGTCCTTTTGGAACATTTAGTAAGATCATTTGCAAGTGAAATATAAGTTATCTTTGGTCAACAAATTTGTGGAGCATTTGACTTGAATTGACTTTTGATTAATTATCATTGTAATCACGTACTTGAAGCTCCCATGACGTTTGAGAAGTCATAATCTTTTCGAGGGCATATTGCCTATTTATTATTATTATTTCCTTTTTTCCTGTTGTAAGGATTATTGTAATTGGAACCAACTGGTTTACCATGCTTCATTAATGTTGTATACTATGTCTTTTCGAGATAATTAAAAGGCGAATGTAAAACTGAAATATGGGATTAATTTTGATTGAGCAAATGCTTCTATCATTTGACTTGAATTATATTTTGAATGCGTATCCTCGTACCCTCTAGAAGCAACCCCTAACACCTCCTCACTAGTTTTTCTATTAACCTCTATTCACGTGTCAAAATGATCTAGTCTCGATTCCTTAAACATAGGTCACCCCCATGTTTATCAAATTAATTCATATAGCGCACGTTACAAGCTTTTAGGTGGAAATATTTTGTACCCAACCCTAAATCAATTGATATGNATATATATATATATATATATATATATATAAGTATCACCTACAATTATATTAAAAATAGTGTCATAACATATAACTTTGATAGTTGAAAATTAAAGAAATAATGAACAAAAAAGAGACACTAATAATTATCTATAACTAATTACAAGTTAACTTATAATGAAGATTCCTTTTTTTTCCCAAAAGATCTAGAATGTTACTTTGCTCGTGTGATTAACATTATTCTTTCTGCTGATGGACTAAAAATATGAATAATTCATTTTAGCAACAATAATTCTCAATATTAATGTATGATAAATTTCCCCTTTTAGTTATTAGCGCCTTGTTGTTTCTCAAGAAAAAAAAGTTGCATGACAACCATAAGTGAGAAAGACAAATTCCTTAGTAGTAGTGGTGATGATGGAATCTCTCAAAGTTATTTTTATTTAAAACTCACCTAAAAAAAGAGAAGATTGAGAAAAAATGTGAAGAAACTAGCTTCATTGATAGAATCAACAGCTGCCTAACACTCTTATTATTCAAATCCTTTCTCGATTGTCCATTTTATATGACTTTAGAATGACTATTCCCTCTACACATTGGAAATACTTCGGTACTTCTGTTGACAACATTGTTTTTAACAACAAGGAGTGTTGTTATTCACATGGCTTGGGGGTACATAAATTCATTTCCTTAACGGACAATAGAAGTCCAAAAGTATTTACAATGTTTAGAGAGAATAGATATTCTGAAGGCATCTGTTGTGGTCAATCGAGAAAGAATTTGAACAATAATAGCGTTAGGCAACTGACTGATTCTATCAATGAGGTTAGTTTCTTCTAATTCTATCTCATTTTTTTGAGGTGAGTTGTCAATAAAAAAAAACTTTCAGAATTTCAATCATCACCACAACTACTAGGGAATTTGTGTTTCACACTCATGGTTGTCATGCTAATTTTTCTTTTTTTGAGAAACAACAAAACTCTAATAACTAAAAAGGGGAGAATTATCATACATAAATAATGAGGGTTATTGTTTCTTAAAATGAAATATTCATATTTTTAGTCCATCGATTGAAAAAATAATGTAAATCAGATAAGCAAAGTAACATTCTGGACCTTTTGGCCAAAAAAAAAAAAACAGCATCTTCATGATAAGATTACTTGTCAGTTTCTATAGACAATTAATGGTTTATCATTTTTGTTTATTATTTCTTTAATGTTTAACTAACAAAGTTATATTTTATGATACTACTTTTTAAAGTAATTTTATGTGACACTTTTACATATATATATTTTAATTAAAGAATTTCTTTAATATTTAGGGGTCTTGAGAGGGAAAATGAAAGAGGATATTACAAGGTGAGGAAAATAACACTCACCAATGAATTCGCTTAACTCGACAATTCATGTCTTCAGATGTCAAACTGCATATATATAGTAAACACACATATGACTATTTTATATATATCAATCTCTTTAAGATATCACATGTTTATATTGACCATTTATATTTTTCATGAGAACAAACATTATAAATGAATTCTGAAGAATCTCCTAGTTCTTTAATATATTTTGAATAGATAATATGCACATCTTAAGAATTTCATTATCTTTCGTTATTAATATTTAAATATTATTTTATCAAAGTAGTAATTTTTAAACAGAGGGTTAAACCTAGTCCCCTATCCTAACACTGAGCTCGAGAGAGTAAGTTGGGTAAGGCGTAGGCTAGCCTTTATTTGACAAATGGGTGTCCAAGAGGGACATATTTGAAACGTGGCAAGTTTACTGAGAGGGACCTTATTTCCATATAAAGTTTAGGCTTGTCACAATTATCTCACAGATTTCCTATCAATCATGTACCCAACTACTTATCTCAACTTGTATTGCAGTCACAACCCTAGAACTTTTCCCCATACTTGATTCCCTTTAAGATTTTTATCATTTTTACAATACTAGTGACAAAACCCGCCAGCGATATTTGACACTTTGTTGTCATCCCTTTAATTTACTATATTTTTATTCATTATGCTCTTTAGATATGACTAATTAGAACAAAATTCTAATTTGACTACATTTTATCGAAACCGTTCTCTTGGGATAGGACCTCAACCCTTTGTTGGGTTATCAAACTACCGACGATCAGAGACACTCATACCGCATGGTAGTGTTGTTGGCCATAATAAGAAATAAAATGGTGTCACTGCCGAGGAGTGGTTTCACGTGAAAATGCATTTCAGTAGAGTTTTTATTCTTATTAGTGGTAGTTTACTTAATTATTTTTTTATTTCTGTTTTGAGTGTTTGAGTTGTAAGACGGAACTATGAGTGTAAATAGCAGTAAGGGTAACCAGGTTGGCCACAAAGATGACTTTGATAACCTCAACGATGTGAAAGAGCCAAATGTCAACGACCCCCATCTCATGGGAGGTATTGGAGCCGTCATCTTACACTAGTCGAGGGGAATGCAATGATCCATAAAACGGGCACTATGTTGCTGCTCTTGCAAATAAAACGAATCTTCGGTGGATTGGCTCATGAGGATCCCCATGAGCATCTTCAAAACTTTGTAGATGTTTATGGGCCATTCTCTTTCAAATAACATCTCTCAAGGGTATAACTGGGAAGCTCTTTAGTTGTTAGCTGAATTAACCTGAAATTTCATCACTTCATCTGAAGAGATGGTTACCGCATTCAGTTTGCGATTTTAGCCTCCCTTGAAGATAATGACTAATCCATATAGCATTCAAATCTTTAAGAGCGTGAATGGAGAGCCTCTGTACGAAACTTGGCTAAGTTTCAAAAAGATGGTCCTACAATGCCCAACCCATGGTTTACCTAATAATGTGCTCCTTCAGCACTTTTACCGCAATTTAGCTTCGGTAAACAAAGGTGTCTCTGAACAACTCTAACTCAGAGGATAATGAAGCAACTATACGCATTAGAAGCTTAACTTCTTTATGGCATGACAACCATCAACAGGGTATGGTACACTCACGAGTATGGGGTCTCTCCTATCACATTTAAGCTATGGAAGGAGAAGATTAAAAAGAAAAATGAGAGAGAAAAAATGTGGCTAAGATTATGACACATCCTCATTATCATTCAACTAACGTCATAGAGGCTTTTTCATGTAGTGCGAATGTCGTGGGGGTCGAGAGCACTAGTCTTGAGGAAATGAAATTTCAAGCTATGTATAAGGAGGAGTTAAGCTTTCTAGCCAATCAAGGCAGTGGCTATCAATCAAAATACCTTTGACAAAGTGGAAATCAAGGTTGGTGCAGAGATGAAGGCTGGAAATATAGAAATCCTGAATGGAGATATCGTAATCCGAAGTGGAAATATGGGGAGAAGGATAGATATGTTCCTCCGTAGGAGAATAAGAATACCAACGATTTAGACGGATGAAGGTCTGAGGACATGCTCTCGCGTATCCTCAACAAAGTTGAAGTGTCGAACAGGATGCTGAAAGGCATGAAAGAAGATGCATCCACCATTTGCCAGAACGTCACTATTAATTCAATTTCAATCAAGTAGTTAGAGAACCAAATGATCATATCCTGTCTCATCTAAACCCGAGACAACATGGTTGTTTTTCCTAGTGAAAATATGTATAACCCCAAGAGTGAGGTTTGGAAGTTTACTTGTGTCGTGAAACGATATTAACTAAAGCATTGTTTTGGAAGCAACCGTAAACCTTATACTTGCTTCTTGTTATATAAATAAAATAATATTGTTCCTTTTTACAAAGTGCAGAAGTAGGGAAGTGATATAAAAAGAGCATGTAGGTAGCAAAATGTATTGCAGGCGAACCGCCGACTTGATCGGTGAACACGACCTCCTCAACCATATTACTAAGGCATCTCAATCTTGGACCCTTTAAAAATCAGCAGTTTGTAGAAAATTATTGCCAACATGTTGGCGATATTGATGATCACCACCATTCGGAACCTTACATGAGTTGCAAAGTTTGTCACATTCATAAATGACACCAACTACTTGGCGCTTTATTGATTGAATGGGCGAATCCCACTAATATCGCCGAAAGTACTGAAACTGGACGGTCACTACGAGTGGGAGGTTTTAAAACCCTTTTTCGATAATCTCTCTCACATTTCCCTCAGAACAAACTCACACTAGCACTCTAACATTATATTTCAGGCCCTTTTAGTGTATTTTATTTGTCAAATAATGCTCCGATTCGTATTACATTGCTCTCTAACACTTCTTTGGTATCGGATTTAACATTTAAGGTAACCAAAACCCTCAGTTATTTGATTAAAAAATTTACTTATTTGCATCATCATATATTTTGTTAAATCTTTGTTGAGTAACTGAGTTGATATGAAGAAAATAATATCAATTATTATTCGGTGCTTCTTGGGAAATTGGTATCCACTCACTGAATCGGGCTTTGAATTAACTTTTTATGTGTTGAAATCGATGAAATGCTATAGGACTTGGTCGAAGTTTGTGTTTAAGATGCTTGAATTTCATTATTAGGCGTTGTAACATTGACTTTGAAAGAATGGGTTGAAAATAGGCACGTTGGGCTATTTGGTCAGTTTATTATAGCTCGCCCAACTACTCCACAATTCGCGTAGAGTCTCCATTTCCCCTTTAAATTAATGCCATTATCATAGTGATGATCTATCTTTTGATGAACAAGCTTATGACGCCGAATGCACTTGGCAACACACTGAAATACCTCTTGTTCTCACTTTGTATGCACCCTTGTACCATCTGTGCATTATTTTCAGCGCATCGTGTAAATGGATGAGCACACCACCAACTAATTGGGTGAATCAATTTCCCAACCTTGACGTCTCTCCTATAGTTAAAAGTATTTTCTAATTTTTTCTTGAAGTCTTTTATAGAAATGACTATACCAAAAGTTGCAGGAAAGAGTAGCCCACCCGACACGTAATATCACAGGAATTCAAAAGGAACAAAAAGATAAAAAAAACTGGCAAAAGAATAAAAAGAGAGAAAGAAAGGAAGTGCTCGCAAGAAGATACCTATTGATCACACTATTCCATCATGTAAACGTGAATTCTATGCAGGTGTAGATGCCTTTATGTATGCCCATGAATAGAACTAAATGATTGCGGCTAAAACTGCTGCAGAAACTATGGATTTTGGATAAAATGAGAACCGAACTGATAACTAGGGGACCGTTGTTGTATTCCAAGCTGATGCATTAGGCACTGTTGTCCCGAAGGATGAAAAAAACATATAAACATGATCCCCTCTTTACCTCCCTCACTAATTTTCTTACTTTGGTTGTTGAATGTTTTATCACTTACATTAGACGACAAAATTTTTTTTTGTTATGGGATGAAGCTCACCCTTATTTGCTTGTGATAGATATTTGTGTTTTTCTTTTGCACTTGGATCGTCTGTTTTAATTGCATTTTCAAACATCTGAGCAATTTGTTGAGCCTATGTCTCTTTTTTTTGTTTCGGTTTTCCCTTTAGAAAAGTTTTCATTTTTCAAATATTCTCACAACCTCTTGTGTTGATAGTGATTGTTCTCCTACGAATTTATGTCTCAGTTTTAATCAATGCCGATGAATTGAATAGTGCTCTCGATTGGAAAAACATGAATGTACGGCTACAATGCGACTAAATGAAGTAACAAATGCAATATGTGAAGTCTTTTAATCTCGTTGTGATTTGCCATGTATAAAATTGATTTGTCTTTATGATGATCATTGCACACTAGCAAAAGTGTGTACTCTTGTTTGGCTTTTGTGTCGATACCTTGTATGATGATCTTACTTTTAACCATGCATGAATAACCTAGAATTTTCCTAGTTAGTTTGATTGATTTAGAATGATGCCGTCTTGAAATATCTTAGGAAATTTAAAGAGTGTGAACCAAATTTGACATACACCTCATTTGTGACCTTCCTGTGAGCGTGTGAAACTCTTATTAACACACCTTGAGCCTTACTCTTCTTCGAAAGAAAACTGTGAAAACCAAGACCTTTATTTAAGCACCACCTATAATCCTCATGACTTTTTATTGAATGAATAGACAACATAAGACAAAAGCTTCAGTTGGGCTATGGTGAAAAGGGAAAGGAGAATGCAACAAGTTCAAGAAAAGTCTCCTTAAACCATGGTATTACAATGAAATGGAAAACCTTCAATAAAACTCAAAGAATGAAAAGTAAAGATTATTGAATAAAAGTCCAAAAGAAATTTGGGTTTCTATTCAATCAATGGAAACAAATAATAGGATGACTTGGAATCACAAGTAGAAAATTGAGAGTCGAAGGTAGAGAACCGGAAGTGTGTATGCGCTTCGCATTTCATGAGGAGTTTTAGTCACTATGATTAAATTACCATACCTTTTCCCTCAGATCCACTACAAGCATTAGACACTTTTTTGATCTTGAGTAACCCGAATCGAGGATTTATTGGAAAATAAGGGGAAACCTGTGGGTGAAAACATGTATTGTGTTCCTCATTCTAAGTGTTAGTGTTGCATCTGATTCCTAATCTTAAAATGATTTAATTATGTGTGTGAATATGAAATTATTCTTTCTGTTAGGGCATTCTGATATTGTTGTTCAGCTTGAACTTGCATTAGTAGTAAATATTGTGAGCATGAGAATCTTTTGTAATGTTGTGTCGCAACCTAAATCTTTGAGTAGACAATAGATATTTGCATGAGTATTTGAATCTTGTTATGTAAATTTATGATTGTGTCTTGTTTAGCACTATTTTAGACATCCTTTTTGAACTGTTGAACTTGCGTTTTACTTTATGACAAGAAAAAGATTAAATTGAGGGTGTTGGTGAGTCCTCAAGTTAGACTTAATTAGGGTTTTATTTTAATATAAATAGTGTCCTATAATGCTTATGTGGTCTCAATATTCGATGAAAACTCTTTTTTTCAGGCATTTAATGTTATAATTGAAGCATGAACACATACACGTAAAAAGGACCAAAAAGGTTGAAAAGAATGTAGAAACTGAAGACTGAGAATCGCCAAGAACACTTTGTGTGTCGTTGAGTAGACGTACGCCGCCCTTTGTTCCAAATATGCGAAGCCCTGAAGTAAATGGAACAAAAAGCGATGAAAGGATCAGTTGGCGCATCGCTGAACGGGTTTGCGAAGCAATGCTATACCGCCCAATGCTCCAGAACAACAAGATGTTCATTATTTGTACATTCTAGTTTGACTCAAAAAGTTAGATGCAAACTATTGAATTAAGATAAACTTAAGAAAGTGGATGTCATTAAAATCTCCAAAGAATAATTATGCATTGAATCTATGTATTATTTTTTTAAAAAAATTAAGGCATAATGATTATATTGTAAACACATGTTCTTCTTTACAATACTTTATATAATTATTCATAGCTTATCATTTTTTATAATCACATAAAGCGCGAACAAGTTCAATAGATAAAAAAAATTGTAAATCTGCAAAGAAAAAATTAATATTATTCCTTTGAGTTCTCTATTTGATAACATATAATCGTACCCTAATTTATTATATAATAATATTAAAAAAAGTATAAAGAATATATGCAAACAAACTTACCATACAAAACACACAATATTTTGACTCTCTCTGTCTTTAAAAGGAGATATTTTAGCCTTTAGGCATACACCCAACAACTAGGATCGTCTCAACAAGTTTGGGGGCGTAAGGCCGAACGTATAACGAGACCCTATTTGTTAGTAGACAATACAAATTGAATAATTATATCGTCCTCCGTCTAGATATACAAATGAGGTCTAGAGAGGCAAGATACTAGCATTTTAAAGTAAGAATGTAAACAATGTAAATTATTTCAATAAAAATTATATAACATAAAATCTGAATAACATGAAACGACTCAATTTTTAATAAAATTTATGATATTGAAATAGAGTTTTGAAGAATTTTATAAGTAGATATAATAATATCAAAATGGTGTTGATTAGTGTTGCTACTTGATATTTGAATAAGACACCAAAAGCAAATTTGATCTTTTTATAAATACACAACAATAGTGTTTACATAATGTAGAATGTTTGAGATGAGATTTTAGAATATTTAATAATAAAAGAATAAAATAATTACAAGAAGAAAAGTAAGTATAAGAACACAATGAAGTTGGTTCATGATAATCGTTATAATATAAATGACCTAGACAACAAAAGAGATAGTATATATATATATACATATTTGGGAGAAAATTGGGGCCCAAGCAATTTCTTTAGTGGCCTTATGGTCGAGACGGCCCTGCCCTTAAGACTAAGCCCTTTCTACACATATAAAACTCTTGTAATCTATCTCTGATTTTGTAATTTTCTTCTATAATTTAGTAACATTTTTTTTTTCTATTTTGATTGTGAAGAAACAAATTCGTTTAGGTCAAAAATTGAGATGCATGGTAAAAAATAAATGGCTGCTCAGGCTCACGGAGGTGAAGCTGCTGCCAGAGATAGGGATTCTGTTGATTTGCGGACTGAACGTCCTCTCTATACTTGTCAAACGATTGTCAACAATGTACAATATTTTTTTAAAAATATTCACCTTGTTCTTGTGTTTTTGTTAAAGATTTCGGATCTTGAATCTAGGGTTCTTTTTTTATTTATCAGTTTAATGTGGATTAACCTGTTTTTTCAGATTTAATTTGTTTAAAAACTCACTTCTCCAAGTGAATTGTGGGATTTCTATTACTTCTCCTTAGTGAAGTAATTGGATTATAACTATTTATATTCTTTAAATAAAATAATTTTTAGTCTTTCACAGCAATACGTGAAGTCAACATATTTTAATATATTTTTGAAGCATTTATCTATATTGCATTCTTATCAAGCCTTTCATTTGAAGCTGAACTTTTGTTGAGATGGTTGTATAGAATAGATGACATTAAGAAGCACTTCCCTATCTTTGGGAAAGATAGAGCAGAGGATCTTAGAAAAAATTCTAGTGAGGTTTGAGGAAAATATGTGGTTTAAACACTTTTATATTTATTCATGTTGGTATAAGTTTGCATTCGTTTTTCTAGCCATCAGGTTTTGTATTTCACATTTTCACCTTAAATTTTAAATTAAGAAAAAAATCCTCTTATTTTTATCGTTTTATTTTCTATATATTTATGGTTTCAACTATCCTATATATGTGGTGTCGTGCAGACCAACATAGAATCTTCATATTTTTAATTTTTTCGCGAAAGTAAACTTTAATGGGAACTTTTTTTTTTTAAATCAAACCAAACTCCCACTTAGAGGTTTATTGGAAGCAAGCTTTCCCTTTGATATACTCTGTCTTTCCTCGTCATGTTTTTCTTGCCTAAAACATCCTTTTTAAAACTACTTCTGGACCGAAGGATAGTAACGAGGAAGCAACAGAGGAGGACGATTTGGACGTGTAAAAGGTGGATGCCGTAGAGGAGGTGGTGTTTAGAAAGGAGAAAAACTATGTGTTGGATTCGGACAAAAGGAAAATGTCAAAATTGGGGAAACGAAGGTATTTTTATATTTGTTATTGTACCATTCCATTTTTTTTTTCTTGAAAGCCTTTTCCATATTAAAAATTAAAGGAAAAAACAGCATTACTTCATTGATTCATTTGTTGATAATTATACAAATTGGATTTTTTCAATTGACAAGTTGAGTAGCTAGCATAAATTCACAAGGAAACTGATTTACATTTTATTGTTTGACTCTCTAATTACCAATTTTGTAAATCCTTTCTTCTGAATTAATTACTAGTCCATAGCTTGAGGACTTATAAGGCATTATTTGTTCTCACAAGATTAACATATCTCAATATGAATGTACATTCTAATTATCAATATATATTCTTAGCTTCGAACATTGAATAAATAATAAATATAAAATTTAAATAAAAAAGTACTGAATATTAAAAATATAAATTTATATAACAAAAACACTATATGATAAAGAAATAAAATATATATGTTTTCTAGTGATAGTGAAAATGGTTTTTCATCAGTGGTGTGGGTAATGGTTGGTGTTAGTTGTTAGTAATTTTGGTGGTAGAGGTGGTTGTGTTGGTAGAATTTAGTTGATGTTAGTTGTTGTTGGTGTTGTTTGTGGGGGTTGAAGAGAATGTAGTGGTGGTAGTTTGTGATGATAGAGGTCATTGTTTGTAAGGATTAACAATAATAGTTCTGGTAGGGTTGGGGTGGATAAAATTATATTGATGTGGTTGGCGAGTGCAACGGTGGTCGGCGACGGTAATGATTGTGGTGGTCTTAGGTGTTTGTGATGGAGTGGGGGTGAATATACACAAACAAAATACCTCTTAATAAGATCTGAATAACTAAGACCGATTCATTTAAAATAAGTGCTTAAATTTAATGTAAACACATGTAGTTAATAACATTAGTTTTTTAACACTCATACAAACATTAAATACAAACAAAGGAAACCAAAGATAACACTTTAGAATACATTGTCTCCTTATTATGATAATTTTTTTTCCTTTTCTAAGGACTTTATCAATCGAAATCGGTTGTTTTATCATGCTTTGTGCATGTCATAGACTATCCTTCCGGAACATTCGACAAGATCATTTGCAACTGAAATATGAGTTAACTTTGGGTCAGAAAATTTTTGGAGCATTTGATTTGAATTAACTTTTTAATAAGTATCATGCTAATGAGGTACCTGAAGCTTGCATGAGGTTTCAGAAGTCAAAATAATTTTAAGAGCATATTGCCTACATATTATGATTATTTCCTTTTTCTGGGTTGTAAGGATTATTTCAATTAGAACCAACTGGTTTACCATTCTTAATTCATAACGTATACTATGTCCTTTTGGGATATTTAAAAGGAGCATTTTAAACTAAAATATGAGATTAATTTTGATTCAGCAAATACTTCTATTATTTACCTTGAATTACCTTGTGAATTAGTGTCCTCGTGCCCTCTAGAAGCAATCCCTAACACCTCCTCACTAGTTTGTATATTCACCCCTATTCACGTGCCCAAATGATGTAGTCTCGTTTCCCTAAACAAAGGCCACTCCCATGTTTATCGAATAAATTCATACATCGCAAATTAAAAGCATTTAGGTGGAAAATATTTTGTACCCGACCCTAAATCAATTGATATGACATCAAATATGCCATAATTGTTGGTCAGACGCATAACATTTTTATTTTATACACTATATCATATCCTAGACCAACACTTAATTTTACTATCATAAGCAATGATTTACCTAATTATCAAATATATTCAATGTCAAACTAGCTACCTTGGGTATAAATAAACATCAGTTAAATGAATGATCTTTATGTGAAAATAATTAATGTCAAACAACATTATTACATAAGTGAGAGTTATGTTCCTCTCCTAGTAATGTCCTCTTTCATATTCCCTCTCCAGACCCCTATATTTTGAAGATTTATACGTTTTTCACATTCCCTATCCAGACCGCTATATTTTTAAGTTATATACACACATATATACATACATACATATATACATACATACATACATACATACATACATACATACATATATACAGATATATATATATATGTGTGTGTGTGTGTGTGTGTGTGTGTGCGTGTGTAAAAAGTGTCATAAGATATAACTTTGATAGTTGAAAATAAAAGAAATAATGAACAAAAAAGAGATACTATTGTTATCTTTAATTAATTACAAATAAACATATCATGACGATTCCCTTTTTTTTTCAAAAGGTCTAGAATGTTACTTTGTTTGCGTGATTAACATTATTCTTGCTATTGATGGAATAAAAATATGAATAATTTATTTTTAGAAACCCTAATTCTCAGTATTAATGAATGATAAATTTCCTTTTATAGTTATTAGCGCCTTTTGTTTCTCAAGAAAAAAAATGTTGCATGATATCCATCGGTGAGAAAGACCAATTACTTAGCAGTAGTGGTGAAGATGATAACTCTGAAAGTTATTTTTATTATAATCTCACCTAAGAAAAAAGAGAAAATTGAGAAAAAATATGAAGAAACTAGTCTCATTGATAGAATCAGCAGCTGCCTAACTCTCTTATTGTTCAAATCCTTTCTCGATTGTCCATATTAGATGCCTTTAGAATGACTATTCCCTCTAAACATTGGAAATATTGTTGGACTTCTATCGACAACATTGTTTATGAAAACAAGGAGTATTGTTATTCACTTGGCTTGGGGGTACACAAATTCATTTCCTCAATGGACAATAGATGTCCAAAAGTATATCCAATGTTTAGAGAGAATAGTTATTCTGAAGGCATCTCATATTGTCAATCTAGAGAGAATTTGAACAATAATAGCGTTAGACAACTGACTCATTCTATCAATGACGTTAGTTTCTTCACATTCTATCTCAATCTTTTGAGGTAATTTTCAATAAGAAAAACTTGAAGAGTTTCCATCATCTCCACAACTACTAGGGAATTGGTCTGTCACACTCATGGTTGTCATGCTACTTTTTCTTTTGTTGAGAAACAACAAAGCAATAATAACTAAAAAGGGGAGAATTATCACACATTAATAATGAGAGTTATTCTTAATTAAAATGAAATGTTCATATTTTAAGTCCATTGATAGAAAAAGTAATGTTAATCACACAAGTAAAGCAACATTCTGGAACTTTTGGCAAAAAAATAATAAAAAAGCATCTTCATGATAGGTTTACTTGGAATTTTCTATAGACAAATAATGGTGTTTTTTTTTGTTTATTATATCTTTAATTTTTAACTAACATAGTTATATTTGATGACACTTTTTAATCTAATTTTATGTGACACTTTTATCTATATATATTTTAAAGAATTTCTTAAAATTATAGGGGTCTTGAGAGGGAAAACGAAGAGGAGATTAGAAGGTGAGGAACATAACTCTCACAATCGAATTCTCTTAACTCGATAATTAATCTCTATGAATGTCAAATTACACGTATATAGTAAACACACACATGCCTATCTTTATATAGATAAATATCTTTAAGTTATCACATGTTTTTTTTGACCTCTTATATTTTTCATGAGAGCAAAACAATACAAATTTTTTTTAAGAATTTCCTAGTTCTTCAATATATTTTGAATAGATAATATGCAAATTTTTAGAATCCATTATCTTTCGTGATTAACACTTAAATTTTTTTTATCAAATCGGTAATTTTGACATTATTGTCACTTCCTTTAGGAAAGTTTATGAATTGTTATTTCCTTCATGGAAATAAATAGAACATACAATAGAAAGAAGACAACAAGATTCATTTCTCTCACCTTACAATGTTACTTTACTAAAGTTGTTCTAGATAATTGGATTTACGACAGGTACATGTTGCTTTAACATTCAGACACAAAACAAAATGTGTATGCTTTGTTATTTTATATCTTCAATATACAAACAATGGTATATCTTTTATTCATTTCGGGAATGAAATCTTATTATTTTAATGTGCTTGATATATAATATTCATCACTAACTTATTATTTTTCTCAAGCACAATAAGACATTGTTTTAGAGTATCTTTTAGAAAATTTTCTAAATATTATTTCTTCAAGAGAAAAATTTGATGTTTTAAAATTTGATGAATGTATATTGATGAGTCCTCAAATTGGAATTTTTTGAGATTTATTATAATAGAAACTGAAGCTTAATAAGCATCGCCAAGAACACTTGGCGAGTCACCAACTGGAATTACGCCACCCTTTGTTCTAAACATGTGAAGCCGAGAAGAAATAAGATTAAAAGGCTACGAAAGGAGTATTCGAGGCATCACCGAACAGGTTCGTGGAACAGTGCAATACCGCCTAATGGTCACGAAATTGAAGAATGTGAAGGCAAGCACAAAACAACGAGGAACTAGAAGAAGGGTGATTGATCGAGTAGTTTCGTGGTCACGAGTAGCCTAGTCGAGTGGTTCACCGAAGAACTTAATATGAAATCTATAAATACTAGCCGTAGGTTTTATTTTTAGAGATCCAAACATTTTTGAAAGTTTAGAGGCATTAGATTATTTTTCTTTGTATATTCGCTCAGGTTTTGAGAGGGGTTTGTAGAAGACTTATTGAAAGAAAGGTTTAATCTTTTGCATCTTCCTTTGCGCATATTGATATTTAATTCTTATTCCCGTATGATTTCATTATCAATTTAGGTGTAATTTTTTATTGCTTGATGTGTGGCTAAAAACCCTATTCGTAGGGTGTGATTTAGCAAATTTGTGTTTATATTGTTGTTGGGTCATGACTTGTAAGACGTTAGGTGTACTGTAATTGTGATTACACCTAGTGGTTGTGGTTTAACTTAATTGGTTTGTAGTTCAAATATAAACTCACCCATGTGTTTTCGGCTTTCACGAGAGAGATATCGCGAAAACAAAACTGCTAGACTAATGCCCTAAGGAGTGGGTCAACATGAGGTTATGACACAATGGGTGAACCCTAGTACCGTATCCTAACACTGAGCTCGAGAGAATAAATGGGGTAAGGCGTATTCTAGCCTTTATTTGGCAAATGGGTGTCCGAAAGGAACACATTTGAAACGCGGTAAGTTGTCTGATAGGGAACTTATTTCCATTTAAAGTTTAGGCTAGTCACAATTATCTAACAGATTTCTTATCAATCATGTACCCAACTACTTATCTCAACTTTTATTGCAGTCACACCCCAAGAAATTTTCCCATGCTTGATTCCCTTTCGCATTTTTATCCTTTATACTATACTAGAGACAAAATCCGCCATCGTGTAACGACCTGTTTAGTCGTTTTGAGCAGCAGATTTTATTTCTGGAAAAACTGTGTGAGTCGACGGAACCCACGACGGACCGTCATGGGCACGACGGGCCGTCGAGGGGGTCTCATTCCAAAAGACTTAGACTTCTGAAATTTGGGTACTGAAATCGACTCTCTGAACTTGG
>NC_028637.1:18997640-19039404 GCF_001406875.1 Solanum pennellii | reverse complement strand
CTTCTTAGAATACTCTTAGTTTAGTAATTTGATCATAGATGTTCTTGTGGTGATGACTTCCAGATTTTGGGGAAATAATAGATGTTGAATTTTAGAAGTTATTGAATTGTCTTTTATTAATGAGTTTAAGTCTTCCGCATTGCTTTATGTTGATATTAAATTGAAATGTTAAGGTTTAGATTGGTTGGTTCGCTCACATAGGAGGGTAAGTGTGGGTGCCAGTCGCGGCTCGGTTTTGGGTCGTGACACATCGATATTTGAAACTTTGTTCTCACCCCTTCAATTTATAATGTTTTTATTCATTAATCTTTTTAGAGATGACTAATTAGAATGAAATTCTAATTTAACTACATTTTATCGAAACTCCTCTCTTGGGACACGACCTCAACCCTTTGTTGGGTTATCAAACTATCGACGATCAGACACACTCATACCGCAGGGTAGTGTTGATGGCCATAATAAGAAACAAAATGGTGCCGCTGCCGAAGAGTGGTGTCCCGTCAAAATGCATTTAAGTAGAGCTTTTATTCTTATTAGTGGTAGTCTACTTACTTATTTTTTTATTTATGTTTTAAGTGTTTGAGTTGTAAGCAGGAACAATGAGTGTAAATAGCAGTAACGGTAGCCAGGTTGGCCACAAAGATGACGTGAATAACCTCAACGATGTCAAAGAGCCAAATGTCAATGACCACCATCTCATGCGAGGTATTGGAGCCGGTAGCTTACCCTAGTCGAGGAGAATGCGATGATCTATAAAACAGGCACTGTGTTGCTGCTATTACAACTAAAAGGAATCTCCAGTGGATTGCCTCATGAGGATCCCCATGAGCATCATCAAAACATTGAAGATGTTTATGGGCCATTCTCTTTCAAATAGCATCTCTCAAGAGTATAACTAGGAAGCTCTTCAGTTGTTAGCTTAATTAACCCGAAATTTCATCACTTCATGTGAAGATATGGTTACCGCATTCACTTTGCGATATTTGCCTCCCTTGAAGATAATGACTATTCGAGATTATTCAAAGCTTTAAGAGCGTGAATGGAGAGTCTCTACACAAAACTTGGCTAAGGTTCAAAAAAATGGTCCTACAATGCCCAACCTATGGTTCACCTAGTAATGTGCTCCTTCAATACTTTTTCCGCAGTTTAGATTCGGTAATCAAAGGCATCTTAGACCAGCTCTCACTCGGAGGCTAAAGCAGAAACTATATGTAGTTGAAGCTTAACTTCTTTATGGAATGACAACCATCAACAAGGTATGGTACACTCGCGAGTATGGGGTCTCTCCTGTCAAATTTCAGATATGGAAGGAGTAGATTTAAAAGGAAACTGTGAGAGAAAAAACATGGCAAAGATTATGACACATCCTCATATTCTTTCAAGGAACGTCATAGGGGATTTTTACCGTAGTGCGAATGTCGTGGGGGTCGAGAGCAGTAGTCTCGAGGAAATGAAATTTCAAGCTATGTATAACGAGGAGGTAACCTTTCTCTCCAATAAAGACGGTGGCTATCAATCAAAGTACCCTAGACAAATTCAAAATCAAGGTTGGTGTAGAGATGGAGGCTGGAAATATAGAAATCGTGAATAGAGAGACTGTAATCCGAATTGTAAATATGGGGAGAAGGATAGTTACATGCCTCCATATGAGCATAAGAATCCTAAAGATTTAGACGGATGAAGGTCTGATGACATGCTCTCGCGTATCCTCAACAAATTTGAAGGGTCGGACAAGATGCTGAAAGGCATGAAAGAAGATGCATCCACTCTTCGCCAGAACGACACCTTTATTTCAATTTCAATCAAGTAGTTAGAGACCCAAATGATCATATTTTGTATCATCTCAATCCTAGACAATAGGGGGGGGGGGGTTTCCTAGGGATAATATGGCTAACCCAAAGAGTGAGGTTTGAAATTTTACTTGTGTCGTGACACTATGTTAACTACGACATTGTTTTGGAGGCAACTATAAACCCTATACTTGCTTTTTGTTATATAAATAAAATAATGGTGTGCCTGTTTGTACAGTGCAAAAGTAGGGAAGTGATTGAAAAACTGCATATAGGTAGCAAAATGTTTTGTAGGTGAACCGCCGACTTAATCGGCAAACTCGACCTCCTCTACCATATTACTCAGGCATCTCCATCTTTGACCCTTTGAAACTCAGCAGTTTTGTAGAAAATTATTGTCAACATGTTGGCGATCTCGATGAACACCATCATTGGGAACCTGACATGAGTTGTATAGTTTGTCACATTGGCAGAAGACACCAACTACTTTGCGCTTCGTCGAGTGAATGGGAAAACCTGACTAATATCGCCGAAAGTACTGAAATTTGTCGGTCACTGCGAGTGATAGGTCTAAGAACCATTTTAAATATTCTCTCTCACTTTTCCCTCTGCACAAACTTACACCAGCACTCTAACTTTATAATTCTCTCCCATTTAGCGTACTTTAGTTTTCAAAAAATGCTCCGATTTGTATTACATTGCTTCCTAGCACTTTTTTAGAATTAGAATTGACATCTACCGTTAATAACCAAATCCCTAAATTATTTGATTAAAATTTTTACTTATTTTCCTCATGATAGATTTTGTTAAATCTTTGTTGAGTCATTGGGTTGATGGTGTAGAATATAATATCAATTATTATTTCGGTGCTTCTTGCATAATTGGTGAATCCCACTCAATTGGGCTTTGAGTTAAATTTTTATATGTTGAAATTGTGGAAATGCTAGAGGCCTTGGTCGAAGTTTGTGTTTAAGAGGCTTGAATTTAGTATTAGGGGTTGCAACATTGATTTTGAAAGAATGGGTTGAAAACAAGCACGTTGGGCTATTTGGTGTGCTAATTATAGCTCGCTAAAATGCTCGACAATTCGCGTAGAGTCTCCGTTTTGCCTTTAAATTAACATCATTAGCATAATAATGATCTATCTTTTGGCGAACAAGCTTATGACACCGAATTCACTTGGCGACACAGTGAAAGACCTCTTGTTCTCCCTTTGTCTACACCCTTTTACCATCTATGCGTCATTTTCAGCGCATCGTTTAAATAGATGAGCACACCACTAACTAGTTGGGTGAAGCAATTTCCCAACCATGACTTCCCTCCTCCAGTTTAAAATATTTTATAATTTTTTCTTCATGTCTTTTACATAAATTACTAGAACAAAAGTTACAGGAAAGAGTATTCCACCCCGACACGTAAGGGGACGGGTATTCGAAAGAAACAAAAAAATAGAAAATTGGCAAAAGAATGAAAAGAGAGAAAGAAAGCAAGTGCTAGCAGGAAGATCCCCATTAATCACACTATTCCTGCATGGAAACATGGATTCTACGCAGGTGTAGATGCCTTTATGGTTGCCCATGAATTGGACAAAATGATTGCGGCTAACATTGCTGAACAAATTATGGATTTTGGATAAAATTAGAATCGAACTCACAACTAGGGAACCATTGTTGTATTCCAAGCTGATGCATCGGGCACTGATGTCCCGAAGGATGAAGCAAACATATAAACATTATCCCCTCTTTACCTCCCTCACTAATTTTCTTTACCTTTGAGGTTAAATGTTTTATCAGTTGCATTTGAGGAAAAACACATTTCTTTGTGGTGGGATGAGGCTCACCTTTGTTTTCTTGTGATGGATATTTGTGTTTTGTGTGCAATTGGATCGTCTGTTTTAATTGTGTTTTCAAACTTCTGAGAAATTAGTTGAGCTTATTGCTCGTTTTTTTCATCTAATTGAAAACGATTTTGCACTTTTGAAAAGTTTTCATTTTTCGAAAGTCCTTGCCACCTCTTATCTTGACAATGATTGTTCTCCTAGGAATTTAAGTCTCAGTTTCGACCAATGCTGATGAATTGTATAGTGCTTTCGATTGGAAAAACATGAATATACGACTACAATGAGACCAAATGATGTTACAAATGCAATATGTAAACTCTTTTCATCTCGTTGTGATTTGCCATGTATCGAATTGATTTCTCTTGTGATGATCATTACACACTAGCTAACGTGTTTTCTCTTGTTTGTCTTTAATATCGATACCTTTTGTGATGATCTTACTTTTAACTATGCGAATAAACCTAGAATTTGCCTAGTTAGTATGATTGATTTAGAAAGGTGTCATCTTGAAATGATATTTGGAAATTTTAACGAGTGTGGGCCAAATTTGACATTTATCTCTTTTGTGACCTACCCCTGAGCGTGTGAAAATCTTTTTAACTCACCTTGAGCCTTAGTCTTCTTTGAAAGAAAACTTGTGGAAATGTAGACCTTTATTCAACCACCACCTATAATCCTCATGACTTTTTATTGAATGAATAGACAACTTAAGCCAAAAGCTGCAGTTGGGCTATGGTGAAAAGAGAAAGGACAATGAAGGAAGTTCAAGAAAAGTCTCCTTAAACCATGATATTGCAATCAAATGGAAACCGTCAAAAACCCATAAAAGAATGAAAAAGAAAGATTATGGAATAAAAGTCCAAAATAAACTTTGGTTTCCAATTAATCCATGGAAACAAATAATAGGATGACTTAGAAGCCCTAGAAGAAAATTGGTATAAGAAGGTGGAAAACATGAAGTGTTTGTGGGCTTCTCAATTCATGAGGTGTTTTAGTCACTAATCTTAAATTACCATACCTTTGCACTCAGACCCATTACAAGCATTAGAAATACCTTTTTGATCCTTAGTAACCCGAATCGAAGTTTGATTGGAAAAGGGCAAACCTATGGGTGAAAACATGCATTGTGTTCCTCCTTTTTAGTGTGAGTGTTGCGTCTGATTCCTGATTTTAATATAATTTACTTATGTGTGTGAATCTGAAATCATTCTTTGTGTGAGGGCATTCTGATACTGTTGTTAAACTGGAACTTGAATTTGTATCAAATGTTGTAAGCATGAGAATCTTTGGCAATGGTGTGTCACAACTTGAATCATTGAGTACACAATAGATATTTGCTTGAGTATTTGAGTCTTGCTATGTATATTCATGATTATGTCTTGTGCAGCACTATTTTAGACATCTTTTTTGAACTGTTGAACTTGTGTTTTACTTGAGGACAAGAAAAACATTAAGTTGACGGTGTTGGTGAGTCCTTAAATTGGAATTATTTAGGTCTTTGTTTTAATAGAAATAGTGTCGTCCAATGGTTATTTTGTCTCAATATCTTATGAAAAATCTTATATTTCAGGTATTTGAAGTTATATGAATGCATGTTCACGTACACGCAAAAAGGACCAAAAAGGTTGAAAAGAACGTAGAAACTGAAGCTTGAGCATCGCCAAGCACACTTGGTGAGTCTTTGAGTGGACGTACACCGCCCTTTGTTCCAAACATGTGAAGCCATGAAGGAAGTGGAACATAAAGTTATGGAAGGATCTGTTGGCGCATCGCCAAACAGGTTTGCGATGCAAGGCTATACCGCCCAATGGTCAAGAACACGAAGATGCTCATTATTTTCTTATTCTAATTTGACTCAAAATTTTAGATGCAAACTATTGAATTAAGATAAACTTATAAAAGTGAATGTCATTACAAAATTGCAAAGATTAATTATGCATGGAATTTATATTATTTATCGTTTTAAAGAATTAAGGCCTAATGATTATATTGTAAACACATGTTCATCTATACAATACTTTCTAAAATTATTCATTGCTTATCATTTTTTATAAACGCTCTAAGCACGGACAAGTTCAATAGTTAAAAAAAACACTATAAATCTGCAAAGTAAAAATTGATATTATTCCTTTCAGTCCTCTATTTGATTACACATAATCGTATCCCAGTTTAGTATTAAATAATATTAGGAAAAATATAAAGAATATATTTAAATAAACTTACCATACATATCACACAATATTTTTACTCTTTGTGTTTGTGTAAAATGAGACATTTTAGCCTTTAGTCATAAACCCAACAACAAGGGTCATCTCAACAAGTTTGAGGGCCTAAGGCCTTAGTTGACAATACAAATTGAATTATTATATCATACTCCGTCTAGATATACAAATGAGGTCCAGAGAGTCAAGATACTAGAATTATAAAGTAAGAATGTAAATAATGTAAATTATTTTCAATAAAAATCATATATTTATATAAAAGAGAACCCTAGGCCTGCCTACGTGGCGCCTCCACAAACTAGAATTTCCTTCTAAATTTATTTATTTAAAAAAATAGCCTTATCCTTCATTGAAAATATATGACTTTTATGAAAAATTGCGACTTTAAAGAAGAGTTATGACTTTTATGAAAGGTTGTGACCTTTCTAAAGGGTTGCAACCTTTCTAAATAGTCATAACCTTTCCGATAAGTCACAATAAGTATTTGTTTACACTACCATTTCTTTTCAATAAATAGAGGTGTTTCCTCTCATTTTAAAACAACGAAAATCTTGAACCTCTTTTTTTTTTTTTTTATCTTCTTCTTCAAAATTCTATATTTGTGTACAATGCTCGCGTTATGTGGCTAGTGACACATTGCTTATGTTAGAGATCTTTGTATGTATTTTTTACCGTGATTAATTTATCTTTATGTAATTAAGGTTAAATGATAATATGTAATAATTTTCATTTTTGTTTACGTTATTAATTTTTTATGTAAGATACTAGAGTATTTTAGTTTTAGTGACCGATAGATTTTAATTATTATTAGATTCCTGCTGGAAGCGCGGTTAATTTTATGCTGATTTTTAGGTAAATATTCACCATGTTCATTCTCTATGTAAATTTTTTGCACAGATTTTTTCCTTTACTTATAGGTCAATGTCTCATATGTTTTCAAAAAAGAAAAATAAATGTACAATCAAAATCTAAGGTTTATTCTTTTACTGAATAAAATACCTTCTACCTTATATATTTTTCTTTACAACTGTTATTCAGTGCAGCAAGGATCTTCACCCTTGATCAATTGAGTAGTTTTTATTTTTAGTAAGTACAAATCACTTTTTCGTGAGCGGAATTTGGGGTTGCATTGAATCAGTCTTCAAATAATTGTTTTTTCAATGAAAATGTATGTAGTTTTTTATTAATTATCACACTTATGACTCATCTACAAAGTAGTTCATATTTTTTTATCCTCTACTTTTAATTTAAAATATACCCTAGAAACTCACAACTATTCCACAATATTACAATGGTGTTTTGAAAACGAAGAGTAAACTAGAGTTGATTAAATGATTTGCTATCGGTCTGATTAAAATTTACGGAATTTTCATTTTCAGTTTTTTTGCATTTCTACAAATTGTCCAGCTTTTAGGTTTTTTTTTATTTATAATCATTGATGCATGTGTAGGAGATGACAAGAGTTTTACTCCCTCCTTGGCAATGTTCATATTTGTAATTTTTCTTGCGTATCTAATGTAGTATGTCGATAGTAATCAGCTTCAGCGAGAGGGAATATCAACTTTAGAATAAGTATTCGAGAATGTATGTCATATAATTGTAAGACGAGACGAGGTATATCGCATACATTTTGTGTTTTCTTTGGCCATACAAGATACCTTTACTGTAAATGGTGTACCAACTCAAAAACATATCCATCATAGGTAAAATTAATACGGATCATTACAAATTCTATAAACATGCATACATAGTATAGAAGGATATTTTGAACTTCTCAGTTTGCTTACTCTTGTATAACTTTTGCTCTATCTTATTTTTACTGTTGAAGCCCATTGAATTGTGAAAGCAGATTATTTTGGTTAACAAGTGATTTTGCAGTCCGTAGTTTGGGACTTGAAAAAGCATGGGATCATTGTGGTCATATGTAATTTGAGATAATCAAGCAAAATAACAAGCAAAAAGAAATGAAGGTCAAATAAATAGTGTTGTTATTTAAGCTAACACATTCAATTAATTTGAAGTAGTGTACTTCAACCTTTAAAATTTGAATGCATAGCTGCATTGCATGAAGCTTGGCAATTTTACTATCCTCAAGTGAGGTACTAACTATTTACTATGCATTATCTTTTACAATTGTAAGACATGAAAAAAATAATAAGTTATTTCATCTTTGTTCAGTGTTGAAACGATGAAGGTTAGTTGGAATTTCTCTCTTTGTTTGTTCTTTTGTAGTCTTTGTTATAAAGTAGTTACAATGTTCGAATCTCATTAATTTGTGAGGGATTATCATATATAACTAATTGATAATTTTTTATTTTGGTTTTCATGTTTTTTCCTATTTATGTTTCAAGTTCAAATAAAATTATAGTTATTTAACATATATCTCTCTTCTCAAAACAGTTAAACCAAATAGACTAAGAATGTAACATATTGACAAACTTTTGTAAAGTAAAGATGTTTCATCCGGTAGAGTTTTCATCATTATTTTCACGTATGAACCCACACTCAAGCATGTGTGGTAAATTAAGGACGTTATTTCCAAATTCACTCATATCTAATATAGAGGAAGATAGAGAAAACATTTGAAGCAAATAAAGTATTTTAGTAAGTGAAAATAGAAAATACTCTTTGTCAAAGTACTAATCGAAATATTTTTAGAAAATGGTATTTTAGGTTATATTTGAAAAGAATTAAGATAGCCAGTGCTTTACCACATTTTTAATGATTCATTGCTACTTAATAAAAAATTAGATACATTACAAGATTATCATTTACAAGTGGGAGTGTTTAATTAACATGGAGGAGATGAATTAATGCATTTATGTATAGAGACTCGAAATCAGAGTATTTTTTAATTTAACATTTGAAGTAAAGCTTAAGTGTATTTCTACATATTATCCCGCAAAAGAATAATGACGCAGTTTCATAACATTCTCATATTCTATAAAATAAAGGTCACAAACATAATGAATATTGTATTGAAGTTAAAATATCTATTTTCATGGATCCAAATTAATCAGAACCAACATAAATAAAAATGTTTTCTTATATTAGATTAAAATTCGCAAAGCTTTACATGTTTTGAATGTGCTATTCGAAACCAAAAAAAAGAAGTAACAATTTCTTTTGACAATGCAAATTTGTACCATCAACGATTTTGAAGGAGTTGCTGAGATGTCAATTCAAATGGTCATATGTTATTTTATTAAACTCAAAAGAGACACAAGTTAATAGATGAAGTGTACCACCGTGCGAAGTGCGGTTAGTTTACCTAGTTATATAATATAAAGTAAGAATAACAAGAAACGACTCAATTTTTTTTTTAAAAAAAAATATGAGGATATTAAAATAGTGTTATGATGAACTTAATAAAGAGATATAATAATATCAAAATGGTGTTGATTAGTGTTTGTACTTGAAATTGGAATAAGACACCAAAATCAAATTTGACCTAGCTAGACAACAAAAGAGATAATTTATATATATATATATATATTTGAGACAAAATGGGGGCCCAAAAAATTTGCGGTCCAAGCGATTGCTTTAGTGGCCTTATGGTCGAGGCGGCCATGCCTTTAAGACTAAGCCCATTCTACAGATATAAAACTCTTGTAATCTATCTCTGATTTTGTAATGTTCTTTTAAAATTTAGTTACATGATTTTCTTTTTCTATATTTCAATCGTGAAGAAAAAAATTCGATTTGGTGAGAAATTGAGATGTATTGTACAAAATAGATGGCTGCTCTGGCTCAGGGAGGTGAAGCTGCTGCCGGAGATAGGGATTTTGGTGATTGGCAGACCGAAAGATCTCTCTATACTCGTCAAACATTTGTCAACACTGTGTAAATTTTTTTAAAAAAAAAACTCACCTTTTTCTTGTGTTTATGTTAGAGATTTCAGATCTGGAATCTAGAGTCTTTTGTCTTTTATCAGTTTAATGTGGAATAACCTGTTTTTTCAGACTTAATTTTTTTAAAACTCAGTTCTCCAAGTGAATTGGGGGAGTTCTATTACTTCTACTTGGTGGAGTAATGGGATTATAACTACTTAAATTCTTTAGATAAAATAAGTTTTAGTCTTTCACAGCAAAATGTGATGTCAACATATTTTAATATATTTTAGAAGCATTTATGTAGATTGCATTCTTATCAAGTCTTTCATTTAAAGCTGAACTTTTGTTGATATGGTTGTATAGATTGGAGGACATTACGAAGCACTTTCCTATTTTTGGGAACGATATAGAGCAGATTATCTCAAGGAAATTGTTGTGAGGTTTGAGGGAAATATGTGGTCTAACTCTTTTATATTTATTCATATTGGTATAAAATTGCATTCGTTTTCAAGTCATCTTGACGCGTTGAATGCATTATAACTCAAATTTATTTAATATTACAGTATGATTGTCTGTGGAAAGTGTCCTTTAAGAAGCTGACAATTCAGGCTTTGTGTTACACATTTTCACTTGAAATTTGAAATTATGAAAAAATACTATTATTTTTAGTGTTTTCTATTCTATTATAATGTTATCAAATATCCTATAAATGTGGTGTCGTGCATACCATCATAGAATCCTCATATTTTTAATTTTTTCGTGAAAGGGGACTTTGGTTTTTTTAAGTTAATCCAAACACCCATTAAGAGTTTTGACAAACTTTCCCTTTTATATACTCTTTCTTTCTTCGTCATGTTTTTCTTTTCTAAAACTTCCTTTTAAAACTGAAAATTGAACCTAAGATATGATAATTGAACTTATATACTATGTAACTACTTCTAGGCCGGAGGATAGTAACGAGGAAGAAATAAAGGTGGACAATTCGGACGTGTAAAAGGAGGATGTCTTAGAAAAGGTGTTGTTTCGAAAGGAGAAAAACTATGTATTGGAGTCGGACAAAAAGAGAATGTCAAAATTGGGGATACTAAGGTATTTTTATATTTGTTATTCTATCAGTCCATTGTTTTTCTTGAAAGACTTTTCCATATTAAAAATAAAAGAAAAAACAGCATTATATAATTTATTCATTTGTTGATAACGATATAAATTGGATTTTTGCAATATCTAAGTTGAGTAGCTAGCATAAATACACAAGGCCACAAATTTACATCTTGTTGTTCAACTCTCCAATTACCATTTTTTTTATCCTTTCTTCTAAATTAATTACTAGTCCATAGCTTGAGGACTCATAAGGCATTGTTTGTTCTCATCAGGTTTAAAATATCTCAATTTTAATGCACGTTTTGATAATCATTATATTTTCTTTAGCTCCGAACATTGAATAAATAATAAATATAAAATTCAAATAAAAAAGTTTTTAATATTAAAAATTTAAATTATTAAAATAAAAATGTGATAAAGAAATATAATATATATGCTTTGTAGTGATTGTGAAAATTGTTTTTCAATAGTGGTGGGGGTAATGGTTGGTGTAAGTTTTTAATAATTGTGGTTGTAGAGGTGGTTGTGTTGGTAGAATTTAGTTGATCTTACTAGTCGCTGGTGTTTTTGTTGAGGGTTGAAGAGCATGTAGTGGATGATAATGTGTTGGTGGTAGTTGTGATGACCGAGGTCATTGTTAGTAAGGATTAAATAGCTCTGGTAGGGGTGTGGTTGATACAATTATTGATGTGGCTGGCGAGTGCAATGGTTGTTGGCGATGGTAATGGTTGTGGTGGTGTTTAGTGATTGTGAATGGAGTGGGGGTGAATATACACACAAAAAAAAACCACTAGGCCTATTCGGATAAAATAAGTGCTTAGATTTAATGTAAACAAATGCAGTTAATAAAACATTACGTTTGAACACTCATAAAACATTAAATGCAAAAAAAGGAGACCTAAGAATGACACTTTAGAATACATTGTCTCCTTGTTATGATAATTTTTTTCTTTTTTCCATTTCTAAGGATTATATCAATCGAAACCAACTATTTTATCATGCTTTGTGCATGTTGTAGACTGTCCTTCTGGAACATTTAATGAGATCATTTGCAACTGAAGTAAGAGTTAACTTTCGGTCAGAAAATTTGTGGAGCATTTGACTTGAATTAACTTTTGAATAATTATCATACTAATGAGGTACCTTAAGATCGCATGAGGTTTCAGAAAGCATAATCTTTTCGAGAGCATATTGCCTAGTTATTATGATTATTTCCTCTTTTTCCCTGTTGTAAGGATTATTGCAATTGGAACCAACTGGTTTACTATGCTTAATTCATGTCGTATACTATGACCTTTCGGGATATATAAAACGAGCATTTCAAACTAAAATATGAAATTAATTTTAATTCAACAAATGCTTCTATCATTTTACTTTAATTATCTTTTTAATGAGTATCCTCGTAACCTCTAGAAGAAACTCCTAATACATCCTCACTAGTTTGTCTATTCGGCTCTATTTGCGTGTCGGAATGATCTAGTCTTGGTTCCCTAAACATAGGGCACTCCCATGTTTATTGAATAAATTCATATTTGGCATGTTATATGCTTTTAGGTGGAAAATATTTTGTACCCCGGCCCTAAATATATTAATATGTCACCAAATATGCCATAATTATTGGTCAAAGGCATAACAGTCTTATTGTATACACTATATCATATCCTAGACCAACACTTAATTTTATTTCAAAAGCAGTGATTTAGCTATTTATCAAAGATATTCAATGTCAAGCTAGCTAGCTTGTGCATAAATAAAAATTCGGTGAAATGAATGGTCTTTATGTGAAAATAATGAATGTCAAACGACATTATTACATTGGTGAGAGTTATGTTCCTCGCCTTGTTATCTCCTCTTTCATATTCCCCATCCAGATATATTATTATCTATAACTAATTACAAGTTTACTTATCATGAAGATTTCTTTTTTATTTTGCCAAAATGTCTAGAATGTTACTTTGCTTTTGTGATTAACATTATTCTTTCATTGATGGCCTAAAAATATGAATAATTCATTTTTAGCAATAATTATTCTCAGTATTAATGTATGATAAATTTCCCCTTTTAGCTATTAGAGATTTGTTGTTTCTCTAGAAAAGAAAAAGTTGCATGAAAACCATTAGTGAGAAACACCAATTCCTTAGCAGTAGTGGTGATGATGGAAACTCTGAAAGTTATTTTTATTTAAAACTAACCTCAGCAGCTGCCTAACGCTCTTATTGTTCAAATTCTTTGTCGATTGGCGATATTAGATGCCTTGACTATTCCCTCTAAACATTGGAAATACTTCTGGACTTCTATTGACAACATTGTTTATGACAACAAGGAGCAGTGTTATGCACATGGCTTGGGGGTACACACATTCATTTCCTCAACGGACAATAGAAGTCAAGAAGTATTTCCAATGTTTAGAGAGATTAGTTATTCTGAAGGCATCTGTTATGGTCAATCGAGAAACAATTTTGACAATAATAGCGTTAGGCAACTGACTGATTCTATCAATGAGGTTAGTTTCTTCACATTCTATCTCAATATTATTGAGGTGAGTTTCCAATGAAAAAACTTTAAGAGTTTCCATCATCACCACAACTACTAGGGAATTGGTCTTTCACACTCATGGTTGTCATGCTGCTTTTTCTTTTGTTGAGAAACAACAAAGCGCTAATAACTAAAAAGGAGATAATTATCATACATTAATAATGAGAGTTATTGTTGCTTAAAATGAAATATTCATATTTGTAGTCCACTGATAGAAAAAAAATGTTAGTCACATAAGGAAAGTAACGTTCTGGACCTTTTGGCACAAAATTAAAAAGGATCTTGATGATAAGTTGTAATTTTCTATTGACAATTAATGGTGTTTCTTTTTTGTTTATATTTTCTATAATATTCAACTAACAAATTTATATTTGATGACACTATTTTTTAATCTAATTTTATGCGATACTTTTATATATTTGTATTTTAAAGAATTTCTTAAAAATATAGGGGTCTTGAGAGGGAAAATTAAAGAGCAGATTACAAGGTAAGAAACATAACTTTCACTAATGAATTCTCTTAACTCGATAATTCATCTCTATGAATGTGAAACTGCATGTATATAGTAAACACACGTATGACTATCTTATATAGATGAATCTCTTTAAAATATCACATGTTTATATTGACCTTTTATATTTTTTATGAGAACAAACAATATAAAAGAATTTTGAAGAATTTCCTAGTTCTTCAATATATTTTGAATAGACAATATGCACATCTTTAGAATTCCATTATTTTTCGTGATTAATACTTAAATTTTTTTATCAAAGTGGTAATTTTGACATTATTGTCACTTCCTTTAGGAAAGTTTACGAATTGTTATTTCCTCCATGGAATTAAATAGAACATACAATAGAAAGCAGCCAACAAGATTCATTTCTCCCACCTTACAATGTTGCTTTACTAAAGTTGTTCTAGATTTTCTATTCACGACAAGTACATATTGCAGTAACTTTCACACAAAAAATAAATTGTGTATTCTTTGTTATTTTATCTCTTCAGTAGACAAATAGTGGTATATCTTTTAATTATTTTGGAAATGAAACCTTATTATTTGAATGATTGATCTCTAAAAATAAGACATACGACTAGTATTTATAGATTTAAAATAAAATTCTACGGCGAACCACTCGACGAGATTAGTCATGATCAAGGAACTACTCGATGAATCACCATTCTTCTAGTTCATCGTCATTTTGTGCTTGCCTTCAATATCTTTGTATTCTGGACCATTGGGCGGTATTGCATTGTTTCGCGAACCTTTTCGGTGATACACTAACTACTACTTTCATTTCCTTTTAATCTTCTTTCTTCTAGGCTTCTCATGTTTGTAACAAAGGGCGACGTATGTCAACTCGGTGACTTGCAAACTGTTCTTGGCGATGCTCATCAGGCTTAAGTTTCTATTAAAATAAATCCCTAAAAAGTCCAATTTGAGGACTCATCAACTTACATTCTTAAAATAGTAAAACATCAATTTTTTCTCTTGAAGAATTTCCTAGTTCTTCAATATATTTTGAATAGACATTATGCACATCTTTAGAATTCCATTATTTTTCGTGATTAATACTTAAATTTTTTTATCAAAGTGGTAATTTTGACATTATTGTCACTTCCTTCAGGAAAGTTTATGAATTGTTATTTCCTCCATGGAATTAAATAGAACATACAATAGAAAGCAGCCAACAAGATTCATTTCTCCCACCTTACAATGTTGCTTTGCTAAAGTTGTTCTAGATTTTCTATTCACGACAGGTACATATTGCAGTAACATTCACACACAAAATAAATTGTGTATTCTTTGTTATTTTATCTCTTCAGTAGACAAATAGTGGTATATCTTTTAATCATTTTGGAAATGAAACCTTATTATTTGAATGATTGTTCTCTAAAAATAAGACATACGACAAGTATTTATAGATTTAAAATAAAGTTCTACGGCGAACCACTCGACGAGATTAGTCATGATTAAGGAACTACTCGATGAATCACCATTCTTCTAGTTCATCGTCATTTTGTGCTTGCCTTCAATATCTTTGTATTCTGGACCATTGGGCGGTATTGCATTGTTTCGCGAACCTGTTCGGTGATACACCAACTACTCCTTTCATTTCCCTTTAATCTTCTTTCTTCTAGGCTTCTCATGTTTGTAACAAAGGGCGACGTATGTCAACTCGGTGACTTGCAAACTGTTCTTGGCGATGCTCATCAGGCTTAAGTTTCTATTAAAATAAATCCCTAAAAAATCCAATTTGAGGACACATCAACTTACATTCTTAAAATAGTAAAACATCAAATTTTTCTCTTGAAGAATTTCCTAGTTCTTCAATATATTTTGAATAGACATTATGCACATCTTTAGAATTCCATTATTTTTCGTGTTTAATACTTAAATTTGTTTATCAAAGTGGTAATTTGGACATTATTGTCACTTCCTTTAGGAAAGTTTATGAATTGTTATTTCCTTCATGGAATTAAATAGAACATACAGTAGAAAGCATCCCACAAGATTCATTTCTCCCACCTTACAATGTTGCTTTACTAAAGTGGTTCTAGATTTTCTATTCACGACAGGTACATATTGCAGTAACTTTCAGACACAAAATAAAATGTGTATGCTTTGTTATTTTAACTCTTCAGTAGACAAATAGTGGTATTTCTTTTAATCATTTTGGAAATGAAACCTTATTATTTGAATGATTTATATATAATATTCATCAATAGCTCATTATTTTTCTCAAGCACAACAAGACATTGTTTTAGAATATTTTTCAGAATTTTTTCTAAATATTATTTCTTCAAGAGAAAAATTTGATGTTTTACTATTTGAGGAATGTAAGTTGATGAGTCCTCAAATTGGACTTTTTAGGGATTTATTTTAATAGAAACTTAAGCCTTATGAGCATCGCCAAGAACACTTTGCAAGTTACCGAGTTGACATACTCCGCCCTTTTTTACAAACATGAGAAGCCTAGAAGAAAGAAGATTAAAAGGAAATGAAAGGAGTAGTTGGTGTATCACCGAACAGGTTCGCGAAACAATGCAATACCGCCCGATGGTCCAGAATATGATGATATTGAAGGCAAGCACAAAATGACGATGAACTAGAAGAATGGTGATTCATCGAGTAGTTCCTTGATCACGACTAATCTCGTCGAGTGGTTCGCCGTAGAACTTTATTTTAAATCTATAAATACTAGTCGTATGTCTTATTTTTAGATATCGAAACATTTCTATAGTTTATAGGCTTTTGATTAATTTTCATTGCATATTCTCTCAGGTTTGGAGAGGGTTTTGTGGGAGACTTGAAGACGGAAGGTTTTCATCTTTTTCATGTTGGAAGTGTGTGTTCTCTATTCATCTTCCTTTGCTCATATTAATGTGTATTTTCTTATTCCCATATGATTTCGTCATAATATTAGGTGTAATTTTTTATTGCTTGATGTATGGCTAAAAACCCCATTCTTGGGGTGTGATTTAGCAAATTTGTGTTGATATTATTGTAGGGTCTTGATTTTTGAGAGGTTAGATGTACTTTAATTGTTATTACACGTAGTGGTTGTTATTTAACTTAATTGGTTTGTAGTTACAAATATAAACTCACCCATATGTTTTTGACTTTCTTGAGAGAGAGATCGTGAAACCAAAACTGCTAGACTAATGCCCTAAGGAGTGGGTCAACATGAGGTTCAGCCAGAGAGGGTGAACCATAGTCCCGTATCCTATCACTGATCTCGAGAGAGTAAGTGGGGTAAGGCGTAGGCTAGACTTTATTCAGCAAATGGGTGTCCCGTAGGAATGCATTTGAAGCGCGGTAAGTTGTCCGATAGGGAACTTATTTCCATCTAAAGTTTAGGATAGTCACTGTTATCTTGTGGATTACCTATCAATCATGTACCCAACTACTTATCTCAACTTGTATTGTGGTCTGACCACCCAAAGAACTTTTCCCCAAACGTGATTCCCTTTCGCATTTTTATCATTTTTACTGTTCTTGTGACAAAACCCACCATCGAGATTTGACACTTTGTTGTCACCCCTTTAATTTACAATATTTTTATTCATTAATCTCTTTAGATATAACTGATTATAATGAAATTCTAATTTAACTACATTTTCTCAAAACTGCTCCCTCGGGACACGACCTCAACCCTTGTTTGGGTTACAAAACTATCAATGATCATAGACACTTATACCACAGGTTAGTGTCGTTTTCCATAATAAGAAACAAAATGGCGCCACTGCCGGGGACTGGTGTTACGTGAAAAAAGCTTTTCAGTAGAGTGTTTATTCTTATTAGTGGTAGTCTACTTACTTATTTTTCATTTTTGTTGTAAGTGTTTGTGTTGTAAGCAGGAACTATGAGAGTAAATAGTAGTAATTGTATCCACGTTGTCCACCAAGATAACTTTTATAACCTCAATTATGTGAAAGAGCCAAATGTCAATGACCCTAGCCGAAGGGAATGCAATGTTCCATAAAACGAGCACTATGTTGAAGCTCTTGCAACTAAAATGAATCTTCATTGGATTGGCTCATGAGGATCCCCATGAGAATCTTCAAAACATTATAGATGTTTATGGTCTATTCTGTTTAAAATAGCATCTCTCAAGAGTCAGTTAGACAGTTATTATTCACATTTTCCCTGATGGGGAATCTCTTAAGTGGTTAGCTAAATTAACCCGAAATATCATCACTTCATGTGAAGAGCTGGTTACCGGCAATTTTTGCCTCCCTAGAAGATAATGACTATTCGAGATAGTATTCAAAGCTTTAAGAGCCTTAATGGAGAGCTTCTGCAGGATACTTGGCTAAGGTTCAAGAAGATGGTCCTACAATGCCCAAGCCATGATTTGTCTGATAATGAGCTCCTTCAGTACTTCTATCAGAGTTTAGATTCGGTAAACAAAGGTGTTGCTGACCAACTCAACTTTTATCATGCTTAAAACTTTTAAGGGTATTTTAGACATAATAATTGTGTTTATCAGCAATTATTTGCCAAACACATCAACAATTTTTTTGAATATGTTAATAAATCGTTTGAAAGCCTCCAAGGACAATGTAATAGCTCACCTCAACAGCTGGATCAACTCTAGTGAACTCCTCAATAATAATTCATCATCACCAATAGTATCTGCATGGACACCCATATAAGGAGTGAGTTATACATATATATATATCCCACCTAAATTCTTCAACCTTCCCCTTTATTTACCCTTGTAATAAGCATTACAAAATACAAACACACCTCTAGCACATAAATAAATTTACAGAGAAATTATATCAAAGATTTTCAAACAAGTGTTTATCAAGAATAGTATATATCACAACATAAATTGAACGAAAAACTTGTAATAAAAGTAAGATAAATCAATTGATAAAAACCACGCGTTCATGACAACAGACGCAATGCGCAATATATATTGAGAAGCATACACAATGCCTGTACTATCAAGAAGTATACACAATTCCTAGCACACAAAACACATTAGTAAATGGATTTTGAAGGAGGGTCGATTTCATTTACCAAACACCACCCTAGGCAGTCTTAAAAACGTCTGCAACACTCATCCTATCATACTCACACACATTTGACTAAGTATAGAAATACTTAAGAAGCATAGTTAAACAACAAACAGAATGTACAGGAACTCGTCCTAACCTTTATTTATCTAATAATTAATATAAACGGAAGGCTTCACGAATTAGTCTAAGGCCAGAAACACCCTCTATCATTAAATGAAATTTTCACCCTTATAAAATTTCTGCACATGGCAGTTACATGCCGCAGTTATAAATGATACTTGTCCGACACTTGTCATCGAAGGATTCAAACTAAGTTTCCAACAACTATATTTCTAACAGATAGAATCTAAATCAAATTACACCCTTATCCATACGAAATATTAATATTCTAATACTTAGAATATTTCAGGCTACTTTCCAACACTTAGAATATTTCTGCCAGCTTCCAATACTTAGAATATTTTAGCTGCCCTCCAACACATAGTTTTATTTCAGCAATTCACGTGAAAAGCCTTTGTTTTTGCCATCGTCAAGTCTTCACAGCTTTGCCTTGTCAAGCCAACACGCTGCCTTGCCGATGACTCTAGACCGCACGTAAGCCTTGCATGTTCAAGTTGCCTTGCAAACACCCAAGCACCATGAACCTGTGTTGCACTGTTTTGCCCCCATTCATGTCAAGACCAATGCCCAAGTACTTGACATGTCTGCATGTAGTTACATAAAGTAGCTTACGGGTCTAAAATACCACTAGCTCCACTTGAACTCGATGTCCTTATCAAGACTGTTTTATGATAGTCCTCGATTTGAGCATCAAACTGCTATAAGTCTTTCGCCTTCTATCAAAATGCATCAACTGCATTCTTGCCTTTCCAATGAACCAAGAATTTTGTCTTAGTATTCTTCTTACTTGTTCCCAAAACCTGTTGATCAAGTATCTTCTCAATTCCAACGTCATAATGTGTAGGTACTGATGGAGGATCCCTCTTTGACCTGTTTCTGTCCAGATCATCTTCATCTGCAAAGTAAGGTTTCAAGAAACTCACATGGAAAGTGGGATGAATTTACAACCTTTCTGGTAGCTTTAATCTATAAGCAACATGGCCCACTCATTTGACCACTTAGAATGGACCATCATAATTAGGAATCAAACCCCGATGTCTATTCTAACATACAATGTGTTTCCAGATTTGCGGAATAAGTATAACTAACACTTTGTCACCCACATTGAACTCAACTTAGCGACGATGTTGATCAGCATACTTCTTCATGAGCCGCTGAGCCTTGCTCAAGCTATCTTGTGCTTCAGATAACATTTCAAGTCTATCCCTTGCAACCCTGTATGCTGCTGGACACTTTCCCTGATTTTTATATTTGGCAGCATCTAGTAGTGTCATAGGATGTTTGCCTAAAACAATTTCAAAAGGGCTCATTTCTGTTGCAAAGGACTTGTGTAGATTATAGCAGAACTGCCCAGTGTCTAATAATGTCACCCAATTCCGTTGACTTGCTTTCACATATTGCCTCAAGTATTCTTCCAACAAGTTATTATTTCTTTCTGTCTGCCCATCTGTTTGTGGATGATTCGCAGTAGAAAATTTTAACTCAATTCCCATCATATTGAACAAAGTTGTCCAAAACCTACCAGTGAACCTTGTATCTCTATCACTCACGATGTCAGCCGGAACACCAAAATACCTAATCAAATATTTGTAGAACAAATCAGCGGCAACTTTAGATGAAAATAGTTGAGGTGCAGCAACAAAAATAGAATATTTTGAAAACCTGTCAACTACCACCATGATACATGCTTGTCCATCTACCTTAGGGAATCCAGAAATGAAATCCATGCTTACTGGTAGCCACGGCCTTTCAGGAACAGGCAAAGGTTGCAACAAACTTGCTTCCTTCTTACGTTCAGTCTTGTCAACTTGACAAACATGACAAGTCCTGAAGTATGCCTCTATATCATCTTCCAATTTTTGCCAAAAATAAACATGAGACAGTAAGGCTAACATCCTTTCAACACCTGGATGTCCAGCCCAAATAGAATCATGCGCCTCTTTCATTAAGTCTTTGCGCAATCCAGCCTAATTTGGTACAACGATCCTCCCCCCTTTAAAATAGAGCAGATCGTCCTCGATCCAATACCGTTTCATTGTGTAATCTTGCACTTTACCCATCCATTTAACATACAATGAATCATTTGCAGCACACATCCTGATTCAATCATAGAAATAAGTTTCGAGTTTTGAAATTGAATATACTACAACAAATACTTCTTTTCTACTCAACGCATCAGCAACCTAATTGTGTTTTCCTTGCTTATGCTCCCACACGAAATCGTATTTTGCCAGAAATTCTTGCCACCGTGCTTGTTTAGGACTCAAAATTTTTTGTGCCTTAAAAAATGTATTTGCTACATTATCGGTTCTTACTACAAATCGAGTACCTAAGAGATAAACTCTCCAAACTTTTAGACAGTGTACCAACGCGACCATCTCTTTCTCATGTGTTGACTATCTCTGTTCAGCATCATTCAATTTCCTACTTTCAAAGGCCACAGGATGACCTTCCTACACTAATACGCCACCAATTGCTTTGTCTGACTCATCGGTATGCACTTCAAATGGTAACTCAAAATCCGGCAATTTGAGTATTGGTTCAGATGCAATAGCTTTCTTCAAATTCTGAAATGCTTCATCACATTGTTCAGACCAAACCCACTTCGTATCTTTCTTCAAAAAGTCTATCAAAGCCGCTGCCCTTTTTGAGTAACCAGCAATGAATTTTCTTCAATAGTTAGCCAATCCAAGAAACGACCTCAAATCCTTCACATGACGAGGTGCCTGCCAATCAACAATGGCTTGCACTTTCTTAGGATCCATTCGAACTTGGTTTTTACTAACAAGATGCCCCAAAAATGTTATTTCCTATTGAGCAAACTTACACTTTTCCATCTTAACATAATGTGTGTATTTTCTCAACTGAGACAGAACCAATCTTAAGTGATTAACATGTTCCACCAATGTTCGACTATAAATGACAATATCATCTAGATAGACAACAACAAAGTCATTAAGATAGTCAAACAGTACATTATTCATTAAGTTGCAAAACGTTGCTGGAGCATTAGTTCGCCCAAATAGCATTACAAGGAATTCATATGAACCATATCTAGTTACACACATTGTTTTAGGTTCATAACCTTATGCTATCCTAACCTGCCAGTAGCCTGCCCTAAGATCAAGTTTTCTAAACCATCATGCTTTACTCAACCTGTCCATCAAATCCTTCACCAATGGAACCGGATACTTGTTCTTTACAGTTGCCTTGTTCAGTGCCGTGTAATCTACAAACATCCGCATCGTCCCATCCTGTTTCTTTTGAAATAAAATAGGGGCACAATATGGAGCCTTAGATGGCTGAATCAATCCAGCATCCAACAACTCGTTCAATTGTTTAGGCAATTCATCCAATTCCTTAGGATCCATACGATAAGTATCCTGTGCAGGAGCAACCGTACCAGGCAGCAACTATATTTTATCATCGATATCCCTCCTTCGTTGTAAATTCTTTGGTAATTCAGGCGGCATGACATCAACATAGTGTTTAAGCAATTCGGCGATACAATCAGGAACTACCATATTAACATTAGATTTCACTTAACCAAGGCAGCAAGTATAGTGTCATCAACCTCATTCAGCCCTTTGTCGATTGACATTGCATACAAGAACATTCCCTTGTCTTTCTTCTTTGCAACATTATTAACATTCCCAAATGAATGAACTCCATTAAGAAATCCAGCATTGCTTCCATTCATGACCATCACTCCATCTAAGTGACGAAACGGAGCAAAGTGGAATTTTCTTAGAAAATCAATCCCAAGTATGATCTCAAATTCACCAAGCGGTATCACTAGAAAATTATGTTTTCCCATCCAACATTCAGCCGACATAGACACACCATAAGCCATACCCACAATGGCATGTGCCTAAGCATTGACTGTTTTGATGTAGGAAGGGCTTTTAGACAACTTCAGCCCCAATTTTGTAGCAACTTTCACATCTACAAACATATGAGTGGCTCCTGTATCAACCATTGCCATCACACGTTGTTCTTTAACTGTCATTTCTATATGAATTAAGGAAGCATGAGGATTTGAAGTACTAGACGTTTCTCAAACATTATTAACCACGTAATATGGTTGAAGGACAATCCTAATGGATTTGCCATTGCAGCCACAATTTCCTCATCTTCTTCCCTTTGATTCATATTTCCAGCAAGCAAAACATTTACTTTTTCCCGGTTTGGACCATACTTGGCCAAATGAGGACCGCCACAAGTCCAACAGCCCTTAGAAGTCCCATTTTTGTTCTTTGGTCTATCTTTACCATCCTTCATTTGTGTCTTTCCTTTCTGGTTTGTACAGTCCTTGCGACTATCCTTTTTCCATTGCCCTTTCTTATTATTATTTTTCTTAGTTTTTGAAGTATAGGGAACATCCGTCAAAGGACGAGTTGTCCGGAAATCAACGAACGAATCTGCAGCAGCAATTGCCCCAGGCAAATCTTTAATATTCTGCCTCCGAAATTTGTTTTGAGCCCAGCCTTGCATACCCGAAGTTAAGTTGTGTAACTTATCCTCATTAGACATGTTTTGAATGTCTAACATCATAGAGGTGAATTCTTTAATGTATTCCCTCACCGTACCTGTATGCCTTAGCCTTTTCAACTTATCCATTGCAAGCCAAGAGGGGTTGCCAGAAAAAAAATTGGTCGTGCATTTCTTTTATTAACTTATCCCACGTATCAATTCTAGGATCACCAGCACTTACATCATCTGCATTTCAAGTTCTCCACCAAAGTTTAGCATCACCCATCAAGTACATGTTGTAATGTTTAACTTGTCAGCGTCAGGCACCCTTGCACCAGTAAAACACTGTTCCATGTCCCGAATCAAGTTTTCCAGTTCTTTAGCACTTCTTGCACCACTAAAGGCTTTAGGTTCTTGAACTTTAACCTTAGATGATTCAACACGATTTGAACTCAAAGTAGCCACAATCCGACACAATACAACGATCTCTGCAAAAGGTTTTAATTTTCCTTCTGCAGTCCCTCAAGTTGTTGTGTAGTTGTGTTACGAAAATTCAAGATTTCAGTGATGTGTTTATCAACATTTTGTTGATACACACAATATCTCCCTGAACTTTCTCGGCGTTAAGTCTCAAATCAATGAATTGTGTCAACAGATCCACAAACGAAGGATATCCCAGAGTATCATCTGTAAACCCAACGAATGCTTCAATTTTTCATGCCACTTCCCACAGTTCTGCGTTTTTCACCATCGTTCAACCGTGCTCTTTTACCAATTGAAAGAGGGTCGATTTATTTTTACCGAACACCACCCTAGGCAGTCTTGCAAACGTCTGCAACATTCAGCCTGTCATACTCACACAGATTTGACTAAGTATAGAAATACTTAAGCAGCAAAGTTAAACAACAAACAGAATGTGTAGGAACTCGTCCCAACCTTTCTTCATCTTATATTTAATACAAAGGGAAGGCCTCACGAATTTATCTACGGCAAGAAACACCCTCTATCCTTAAACGAAATTTCCACCCTTATAAAATTTCTGCACATGGCAGTTACATGTGGCAGTTACAAATGACACCTGTCCGACAATTGTCATCACAGGATTCAAACTAAGTTTCCAACAACTATATTTCTAAAAGATAGAATCTAATTCAAATTACATCCTTATCCATACGAAATATTAATATTCTAACACTTAGAATATTTCAGGCTACATTCAAACACTTAGAATATTTCTCCAGCTTCCAATACTTAGAATATTTTAGCTGCCCTCCAACACTTACTTTTATTTCAGCTATTCACGTGAAATGCCTTTGTTTTTGCCATCGTCAAGTCTTCACAGGTGTGCCTTGTCAAGCCAACACGCTTCCTTGCCGATGACTCTAGCCCGCACGTAAGCCTTGCATGTTCAAGTTGCCTTGCCAACACTCAAGCACCTTGAACCTGTGTTGCACTGTTTTTCCCCCATTCATGTAAAGACCAATGCCCAAGTTCTTGACATGTCTGCACGTAGTTAGATCATGTAGTTTACGGGTCTAACATTCTATAAAATCAAACACCCAATCCTTTATGGAATGCATTTCATATCATTCTTTGTTTAGATAGCAAGAAATTGGTTTTGAGTTTATCTTCAATGAAATAAAAAAGAATAATAAAAAAATTATCTTGACGGGAGGAAAAAATTGGTGCATTAAAATTTTAGTTCTGTAGAAGGACATAAATATGTACTATGAAGTAGCCTTACATGCTTGTTGAATATGAAATATTGTTTGCAGTTCGGATTGGGTGTTAGATCGTGTTTGATTATTTAGAATGGTAGTTTTAGTAATTAAACTTTTAAATTGCGGTTCCTACATTTAGTTTAATATAAAAATATATATTAAAAATATGCACATATTAATATATAGAAAAAATACATAAGCAAATGGTTGAACTTGTTCGGTATTGCTTCTCAAGTACCTCAACTATGTCCTCTTCCCCTAGGTGGATCTATTAAGGCCCGTGGCGAGGCCACGCCACCCCTGAGCTCCGACGAAAACTTTATACATAACTGTATATGTATATACAACATACGCATATATAATAAAACTTGGCACCTAGTGAACAAAATTACTTCGTGGTGCCAGTGGTAGAACGTCACAACTTCTTTGTGTAGGTCACGGGATCAAATCCTGCTAAATGCCTTTTAAAAAAAAAAAGTTCGCGCAACACAATAGTCATCACTAACAGATCCTTTGTTTTTTTTCCTTAATTTTTATTGATTTATTGTTAAGTTTTAATAAACAATTATATTTTACTCATTTAATTTAATAATCTGTGACATTCTTTTCTTTTTAATTGGTTAATATTTATTTAAAGATATAAAGTTAAAAAGAAAAGTTGTGTTTTTCTCTTCAAGTTGAAAATCATGTTCGTCTTCCTCTCCAAATATCTACTTCGCTCACCCAATCACTCTTATTCAACTATTTACTTCGTCTATATTTAAGTTATCAACTCGATACTTTCATAACTCATTGAATATTTTAACTTTGGTGACTTCATAGTCCCAGTCGAATGTGGGTAGCGAATTTGTAGTATATATGTATAATAGATACGTGAAGTTATTATTGTTCATATTTGTATTTCGTTTGTCAAATACACCGATAAGACAAATAATTTTATTCAACACCTAAAATGATTTTATCGATGAATTTACTTGGCACCTACACATTCAAAATCCTAGATCCGCCTCTGCATCTTTCATATTGAACCCTTGACCCTTCCATAATTTGTACCTTCTATGCATTATACTTTTACACTTTATATACCCTTGTCATGCAATAATTTGTGCACATTTGCCCCTTCCACTAAAGACACACACTTTATGTACACACGACACAATCCTAAGACACTATCCGGTTGACCAAATTTTTTAATTCAATTTGTAAGAACCCGCCCATGATCCAATAAACCCACCCAATTTGTGGGAAAAATATAATCTCTGAAGTATAAAGAAAAGATTAAACTGCTAGTATTCTTGTGGGGGCAACATAGTTCAAGAACTAGCAGATATAATTGGGACCATCTTTATGCTTTATGCATTACAATCTCCAATCTAAAGGATACATTAGTGATCCAACATTCCCTATGTGGGAAGGGACACTCCTTACGCTAGTTCACTTAGTGCTAAGCTACTGACCCAATTTGAAATGTCTTTAGACCTTTATTAACAATCATATCTTAGTTTAGGCCATAGGGTCTATCCCTTGTATAATAATCATCATCATAGCTCAATAAGAATTGCATGAGTATAGTCATTTGATTACAATTCATATAAGTGAGGTTAGCACATTTACATCATCATTCATGATAAGACACATTGGTAATTATCAACATCCTTATAACATTTAAATCTTAGCCAAGACCTCACAAAACCATAATCAAAACATTTAAATTCAACATCATACCAATCTTATCAATCCTAATACAAGGTATACTTCAATGCAACATCATCGCTTGATCTCAAGTAACCACAGTTGAAGTAAAAAATAGGGACCACAAGACTTACCAAGTCTCCTTCATAATCCATCTTCAAAAGTCTTACCATTAAACCTTAACTAAATCCAATATGGCATAATATCATCACACAACAACAATAAGTATGATAATAAGGCCAATTGAATCACTACATCACAATTTATCACTATTTCGTACCTTAAGATAAAGGTCAAAATCATAACACACATCATAAATTAGATCGATTACTCAAGAACTAGCCTAATTGGAATAAAATATATCTTAATCTATGCATACTTGATACAATAACATCATGTCGTAGTAATTCTACAAATAACCAAGTCAATTGAACCAACATTACATAATTCATATTAAGATCACAACCTAGGGTTAAGGGGAATATGTCATCTTCTACAAACTAGATCAATCTATCAAGAAATAATATAATTGAGTTGTCATACATGATAATATATCCATAATAACAAAAAGAAATCATAAACAAAGTAATTCACATGATCAATTTCGAGATTGGAAAAGACCCACTTGCATTTCATACTTTTGAAACCAATTAGATGGAACCATTTGGGGAAAGAAGTCCCAAAGATAAAAGGAATCTCATCCTTAATGTTTGATGGAGATTTATGGAGAAACATTGGTGTTTGAATCCCTAGAACCAACGTTGACCTTGTCTTCTATGGACTTCTTCAACTTGAAAGAGAAAGCAGAGAGAAGGAAGAGAGTTTAGGTTTGGGACTTGTGAGGACTTAGGTTAGTTTAATTAACTCAGGGGATTTACATAGTTAGTTAATAAACATAATTAGACCTACTATAACTCATATATAACCTCCTAACTAAGCCACCTAGTTAAACGAACTAAATGAAAACATGCAGCAAAACAAAGACCACACAGACGAGACCACGATCGACGGATCATGTGTCCATCGACATGCAATGCTCCCTCCGTGCTGCACATTCGTCGCTAAGTTTAGAGTGTTTTCCAAACAGTCCATAAGCCAAATATTCTAAGTTTCCATCGACGGAGGCAATCGACGCCCCGTCGATTAGAACACAGCCTGTCTTTGGCATCCATTAGTGACACTGTCTATTGACCTCTTTTAGACGCTTTTGTAATGGTCCTCCTAAAGGGACCCTAGTTGGTCCTTTAGGAGTCGTACCTGGATATTTCAATACGAACTAACTCTAATGCTTGTTAGACACCCTTCCACCAATTTTCATCATTTTCCGACTCCTAAAAGCTAGTCATCTTAGCTAAGGCACACTAGTACCTCATTGAATTAGTTTTCGAACGTCATAGGCGTTCATTGAAGTTTTGGTTTATAGATTTCCTTAATCGCTTATATACACTAAAATTGACCTTAAAACATTATCTAAACTTTTTTACACTTACGCTAGCCTCTAGAACACGCCTTAGATTTTTGAAATGTTACAAATTTCATGATTAACGATGGAGTGGTAAAATTTGTACGTTAATCTAGAAATGTAGTGTAATTATATTTATGTTTTAAATTATATAAAACCCTCATAAGGAGGACGATTTATTCAATGTTAATTCAAAATATTGATATATTATTTTTTGTGTAAGTTACTATATATATATATTTCAATGAAAATTAATATAATTACATATTATTTGATGTTTTATGTGTACTAACCATTTGAGATGCTCTTATGATGTTGTTCTAGCTTTCATACTTAGTACCTTTTGTACTAACACATACTTCCTACATTCTAACCAAATATAGGTTTGGAGGTTTGAGTTGCTTTGGAGTCTAGAGTCTCAAGGACTTTTAATAGTTGATGATCTTGGTGAGTCCTCATAGTTTTGAAAATAATATCCCCATTACCTTTATGCCATTTCCTTTATGTTATTGAAATTGTATGAGCTGCGTCCCAAAGACTATTATTCTTGAGTATCTAATAAATGTTTTGAGACAAAAGAATTAGAAAGACTTCTGTTTGAATTTTATGAAAATGACTTCGATTGAACATCTTAATGTTTTAAATTCCTCCACATTATTTACTGTCTTATGTTATGATTATACTAAGGGCTTGTATGAGTCTCCTTCGTTGTCAAGTACGCCATATCAAATCTAGGGGGTTGTCTCGGAGCGTGATAAATAGATCGATAGATACTCATATAGACAGATAAATACACAGACATAAAAACAAATATATATATAGATATACAGATATATAGAGAGAGATAAAAAGACAGAAAGATAGAAGACATAAAAACAAATAAATATATAGATATATAATTAATTAGCTCCATTTGTGTTTCCCATCCGAGTTGAAGAATATAAAAGTTCTATAAATAAAATAAAGTTGAAGATATAAATATAGCACAAAATTAGAGCTGTCAATATGGGCTAGCCCACCCCATCCGGACTAACCCGTACAGGCTTTGACATTTTACGAGTCAGGCCGTGCTAACCCATTTTTTGTGTGGTCTAGGAAATGATTGGCCCAACCCACAAGTACGTGGGCTACAGTCTTGCCGGGCCATCACATTTTTTTAAAAATTATATTTTTTATAATTATTAAATTAAATTATAAATTATAATTTAAAAATATTATCACAAATATGGAAAAATAATATTGCATGATGTTACGCCTCATTTGTTTGCACTTAATGGAGGTCTGAATCTTAATAATTCAAATTTGCCTCATTAAGTGTGTTTGTTTTGAAGAACTGAATCTTAATTATTCAGATTCAGTTCATTAAATTCGTATGTTTTATTTTCTTATAAGCCTCTTAATGGGTCTGAATATATCTGAATGAATCAGGTCTGTTACACACTCTTAAAACTATCTTAATTCAATTAAATCACAACAACTCGTAAAAGTTATTTTCCTATTTGATTAATGTTAATTACATTCTTACATTATTATTTCCTTTATTCATATTAATTTAATATACATCTTTTACTTTCATAAGTTAATCAATATATTTGAATTGATAAGCACCCCCAAGATATAATATTTAGATCGGTCTTAAAAAATAAGAAAGTATTTGTTATTTGATCGATAACAATAATAACTGTCTATTATAAAATATTGTATTTTTAAAACTAAATAATTTCATATGTGCGTTCAAATATTGAAAACTAATTATCCCAATAATTCAGTGTTCAAATTCAGAGACAACATCTTAATATTCACATGTTTATTCAGATTCAGACGTCTTAACCTTAATGGAAATAAATGAGGCCTTAATGTTACTACTCTTTAATCAAATTTACAAATAAAATTATCTTTATAATATTTATTAAGTTTTTTTTTTCAATTATAATTAAAAGTATAAATATCTAAATAGAAATATTTATCTAATTGATTTGAGTTTGGACTCCTTTTTATTTTAAATTTTAATATTATATTATATTTTTTAATCAATATTTATTGGCCAACGGGCCGAACATACTGATATTTTTCAAACCCTTAAAATCCGCAGATTTATTCAGGCCGGGCTAAAAAACCCTTTTCTTAAATGTGCTCCAAAAATAAGAAGCTTATAGCTTACAAAATAATACTTTCACGTAAATTTTATGACAATGGTGGATATTATATCAGGCATATAGATACATTTTAATTGTCATCAAAATGTACTTGTCTGAGAATATTTTAATATTTATATTAATATGTCTATCTATTTAATCTATATCTTTTTTTTTTGTATTAAACTAAATGTAGGAACCCCAACTTAAAAGTTAAAGTACTAAAAATACAATTCTAAACAATCTAACCTCGAGCCAACACCTGATCCTAATTGCAATAATGTTTCATATTCAACAAGTAGGTAAGGTTACTTCATCATACATGTTTATATCCTTTTACACAATTAAAATTTTAATGCACCTATTTTTTTCATCCTGTTTAGATAATTCCTTTGCTTATTTTCTTTTTTTCTTATAACATAATGTAACTTGAGTTAACTAAGAATAAGATAACAAACTAAGAATAATTAATTTTTTGAAAATAAGTAGGGAAATCAGGAAAATTTACAGTGCTCAAAAGACGGTCATTTTCAAATGGTTATAACTTCCAACTCAAGAGGAGTTTGGATGAGTTCATTTATATGGTTGGAAAAACCATGGGAATATATTTCCAACTCCATTGATTTTTCACAAATCCGATTTCGTATGAGGGTGATATGCCTTTCGCAAGTTAGGTTGTTGGATTGAGGATAGTCCAATCCGAATTTTAGTAAGGGCAGAGTTGTCTAATCACCCTAGTATGCCTAATTCGTTAAAAGTGTTATTTGGGGGTAAACACCAAGTCCCAAATAAATTTAACAAAAATTGAGAACGCTTAGGACTTGGGAGAGAACAGAAAAGAAGAAGAAGATCAAGAATTGTCCAAGAAACGCCAAGATCGTTGCGTGGAATTTATCGGGGGTGATCCCTTTCGATGTATTTGAGATCATTAGGTTTTGGGTCTTTTAACCCACACTCCAACTTGAATCAATATAAAATATTAGAGTTTATTTGAATGAAAATCTTAAAGTTCTTGGTGAAAGGTTGTGAAGTTCTTGTTGAATTGTAGTTGATCTTTAGTAGTTCTAATTCATGTTTCCGGACATGCTTGGGGTCTAATCTATTGGGAAATGATGTATTTAGGTCCTATGTGTTTGGGGTAGGATACATGTATGTTTAGGAGGTTTAGAGATTAAAAATGGATAAGAAATGTAGAAGGTCACGTTAGATAACCCTAAGAGTGTCGCGCCTACCAGAGCACCTCAAGTCAGGCTCTTTTCATATCTTTTCGTACTAGTCGTATGTAGTATAGCTTTCATTCCTAGTTGATTCCAATACTAAAAAGTACATATAAACATAATGAAATCATCCCTACACATGAGGTGATGATCCTTGAATCCATATTTCAATTCAAGGGAAGCTAAGATCAAAGTCAAAGAGTTAAGAATAAAGTTTAAAAGTTAAGAAATGAGTCAAAGTGAGTTCTTATTATTTTCAAAGAGTCTCAACCAATCATTTACACTTTGATTTAAGGCTCAACTTAAAAGTGGACAAAAGAAAAGGAGTTGAGTTAAATTCTCGAAAGCTATGCGGAAAATAAGTATTCCCTAGGAGTTAAAGTTTCAAGTTAAGTAAAGAGCAAGAGTTGAGTTCATTTCTCTAAAAATTATAAGGGGGATTAACTATTCCCTAAAGGTTGATAGATTTTTCACATTTATGTTAAAATGGAACTAAGAAATTCCAAAAGAGTTTTGAACTAAAGAGGGAAACATTGATTTCAAGAGGATCTTTTAAAGTTAAAGTGTTCAGTAAATTATCTCAACCCTATAAATGAAGTTTTCTTAAAAATATAAGCTAAAGAATGTTTTTGGCAGTAGTATTGAGAACCGATGTGGGGATGAGAGTTCACATAACTCAAGTCACCATGCAAATCATGTAGCTATCATTAGCATAAACGTGTCATATTTTTTAGATTATCACATGATTTTAGCCAATAAATTAAGTGGGTTGAAGATGTTCTATGCGATGACAATGTATATGATAATTTTGGAAGTGTGGGCGAGACGTTGTATCACCACTTAGGCTCATAATGGTGGTTGTCGGTTGGAAAAAATCCCACATAAACTATATTACATTCATATAAAAGTTCATCCTTACTCCATTTCAAGCTATATAATTTTATTTTGAATTACAAATCGTATACTCGTAAATTCAACATATTGATTCTAGTTGTCCTACATTGTTTTATAATCGTGACGGAGGTATAAGGATTTACATGCAACGATTTATTGATCAAGATTGAGCTCAGAGTCTGTGAGCCTCTTTGCATTCTAGAGAACATATTTTTCATTTGGTTTACTAGTTTAGTGTATTTTTAGGATATTGTGAGGTCTGTCCAAACATCCATCTCAATTAGCTTAGAGGCTTCGCAGTTAGTAGTTCAATTGGAGTCTATTATTTTTATTAAGACTTAAATGTCATTTTTGCCAGAATATTACATGAAATATTTCTTTTAAACATGCTTTATTTATCGATTAAGTTGACTCGAGTCTTCCACTCAGTTTGGTAAGCCAGACCAAGGGTTCGCTTGTAGGCTAACAATGGTCTTCGAGTTCAGGCCACGTCCAGGGTTTAGGCTCTGAGTGTGACAAACATGGTAGCAAAACACAAAGTTCAAGAGTCCTAGGGAGTCTATGAAGTTGTTTCTGTAATGTCTCTAATTCTTGCTTACGAGCATTTTCAGATCATCATGCCTTTACGAAGAGCAGTCACAGGTCGACCATCCCTAAGAAATGTTGATGAACAAGGGGTTCCTAATGCACCAGATATGTAACCCCAAGGAGAGGTTACAAATGCCGAGTTCCGAGAAGCTAGCCGAATGTTAAGTCAAGTGGTAACCAACAAAGACACGCAACACAGAAAAGCTCAACAAGAATGGGCTAACACCTCGAGTTTTCGTGAGTTTCTAAGAATGAATCATCCTAGTTTCACTACATAAAGAACAACTGAAGATCTGGAGAACTTTGTGGACGAATTGAAGAAGATATTTGGGGTAATGCATGTTGTTGATGCTGAGAGGGTCGAATTAGTTGCATATAGTTGAAGATTGTTGCAAGAACTTGGTTTCACAAATGGAAGGATGGTAAGGTTGAGGGTGCACCGCATCCAAGTTGGGCTTGTTACGAAGAATCCTTCTCGGGAAGGTTCTTTTATCGAGGACTGAAGGAATCAAGGGTAAGGGTGTTCTTCACTTTGAAAAAGGACTCCATGAGTGTTCATGAGTATGGTTTGAAGTTCACCCAACTGTCCCGCTATAATACAGATATGGTAAAAGACATAAGGAGCAGAATGAACTTGTTTGTCACCTTTGGGCCGTTCTTCAAGCAATGAAGGAAGATCTTCCCTATTGATTGGTGACATGGATATATCAAGTATTATCGTCTATGTCCAACAATTTAATGAGGAGAAGCTGAGGGCCATAAGTGAATATCGAAATAAGAAGTCAAAGACTGGAAATAAGTTTGGTCAACAAAAAGGTGGTTCAGGTCGACCACAATTTTAGAAATTAAAGGGGAATGCACTAATATATACTAGTGCACATGCACCGAGAAATCGAGGTGAGTATAGTGGCCAGAATGTGCAGCACTTCAAGGCAAGACAAGCTTAATCTCAAGGTAGTGTGGCACAAGGAAGATATAGGGATCCTACATGTACTTAGTGTGGCAAAAACCACCTAGGAGATTGTCGTAATGGCCATACAGGCTGTTTGAAGTGTGGTAAAGAGGGTCACTTCATGAGAGATCACCTTAAGAATTTGCAAGATGGTGGGAATCTTGGTAGTAGAGCACAATTATCATTAGTTTCTCCACTAGACAGGGCAGTACCTAGAGGTGTCACTTCTAGTACTAGTGGAGGGGCAAACCGTCTCTATGCAATCACTAACCGCCATGATCAGGAGAACTTTCTAGATGTTGTTACATGAATGATCAAATTCTTTACTTTTGATGTTTATTCTTTGTTAGACACCGAGCAAGTTTATCCTTTATAACTTCTTATGTTGCAAATCAGTTTGAGATTCTTCCTTAAAATTTGTGAACCCGTTTGTGTTTCTACACATGTTGGGGAGCCTATTCTAGCAGAAAGAGTCTATCGTGATTGTGCAGTTTCCATCAATCAGAAGAGCACCATGGATGATCTATTAGAGTTAGACATGGTACATTTTTACGTCATTTTAGGTATAGACTTGCTCCGTACCATCTAGGCATCAATAGACTGCAGACTTTGAGTTGTCAAGGTTCAAATTCCTAATGAGTCAGTCAAATAGTGGACTAGTAGTTTAGTGTCTAAGGGTAATCTTGTTTCATACTTTAATGCAAGAAATTTAGTCTGTAAGGAGTTTATCTATAATTTTTTCCAAGTTAATGATTCAAATGGTAAGGTATCTTCCCTTCATTAAGTTCCTATAGTCAGTCAGTTTCAAGAAGTCTTTCTTGATGATTTTCCCGGAGTCCCTACCTAAAGAGAGATAGACTTTGGCGTAAAAATCATCTCAGATACTCGTCCTTTCTCTATCCTTCACAAAGAATAGCACCAGAAGAGTTAAAAGAGCTAAACGAGAAATAAGGTCTTTAGGATTGTATAAACTACTACCAATTGAATAAGGTGACCATCAAGAATAAATATCCTTTTCCAATGATATATGATCTTTTCGATAAATTTATGGGTGCTTCTTGCTTTTCCAAGATTGACATTAGATTAGGCGATCATCAGTTAAATTTTAGGGAATGCGGTATTCTAAAAACAAATTTTATAACAAGGTGTGGGTATTATGAATTTTTGGTTATGTCCTTTGGTTTTACAAATATACTCACGAAATTTGTGGATCTTATGAAAATATTTTTTAAACCTTATTTAGATCTGTTTATCATCGTTCTCATTGAGGACATACTTATTTATTCAGGGGTTGATGATGATCATGCCAGTCACCTTAGGATTGTTATTCACACATTGAGAGATAAAGAACTACATGCCAAGTTCTCCAAGTGTGAGTTTTGGCTTAAGTGTGTGGAATTATTCGGTCACATTGTTTATGGTGATGGGATTAAAGTTGACACTCAGAAGATAAAAACAGTTCAAAGTTGTCCTTGACCCACAACTCTAACATATATGAGGAGTTTTTTGGGCTTGACTTGCTACTATAGGATATTTGTTGAAGGATTCTCATATATATAATCTCTTTCGATTAAGCTAACTTAGAAGACAATCAAGTTGCAATGGTTTGTAGCTTGTGAGAAAAACATTAAGGAGTTGAAAAAGAGGTTGACTACCGCTACACTTTTGACATTACAAGAGGGTATTTAAGGCTTTGTGGTGTATTGTGACGCATCTAGAGTTTGCTTGGGATGCGTGGTGATGCAGAATTGCAAGGCTATAACTTATCGCTCCAAAAAGTTGAAGGTTCATGAGAAAAAATAAACAAAGCATGACTTATAATTCGCTGCAGTAGTGTTTTCTTTGAAGATGTGGCGTCACTATTTTCATGGTGTTCATGTTGATATATTTACTCATCACAAGAGCCACCAATATGTGTTAACCTAGAAAGAGTTCAACCTCAGAGAGAGAAGGTGGTTGGAATTACTCAAGAATTATGACATGAGTATTCTTTACCTCCCAGGTAAGGATAATGTTTTTGCTGATGCCTTAAGCAGGTTATCCATGGGGTTTATTTCCCATGTTGAAGAAGAGAAGACGGATTTAGCTAAATATGTGCATAGACTAGCACGTTTGGGAGTCTGACTTATGGATTCCACAAAAGGAGGTATAATTGTAACAAATCGGCTAATTCGTCCTTAGTGTCAGAGGTTAAAGAGAAGCAAGACCAAGAACCTATTTTGCTTGATTTGAAGGCAAATGTCCATAATCAAAGACTACTGGCTTTTTAACAAGGCAGAGAAAGTGTGATGAAGTACCAAGGCAGTTTATGTGTATCTAAGGTGGATGGACTCCAAGAGAGTAGTTTGGAGGAGGTTCATAGCTCCAGACATTCCATACATCCGGGTTCCACCAAGATGATATGCAATTTGAGAGAGTTATATTGGCGGGAAGGCATGAAGAATAATATTGCTGATTTTTTTCCAAATTGTTCAAATTGTCATGAAGTGAAAGTGGAGAACCAAAGTCCTAGAGGTTTAGCTCAGAATATAGAACTTCCGGAATGGACGTGGGAGGTGATTAATATGGACTTCATCACAAACTTTCCAAGATATTAAAGGAAGCCAACCCATTTCTTGTGGTAATGTCTACCAATTTGGTAGAAGATTATGCCAAGTTGTACCTTCAAGAAGTTGTGACACTTCATGGAGTTATGGTCACCATTATTTAAGATAGAGGGGCACAATTTACTGCACAATTCTTAAAACCTTTCCAGAAAAGTTTGGGTTCAAAGGTATGTTTGAGTACCATTTTCATCCTCAGATAGATGGTCAACCAGAACATACAATCCAAACCACAGAAGATATGTTTGGAGCATGTGTGATCGACTTCAAGGGCAATTGTTATGAGCATATACCTCTCATTGAGTTCACTTACAACAACAACCACCATTCGAGCATCCAAATGACTCCATATGAAGATTTTTATGGGGGGAAATGCAGATTTCTTATTGGGTGGTTTGAAGTTGGCGAAGCAGGGTTGATAGGAACATATTTAGTTTACCATTATATGGACAAGGTGAAAGTGATTCATGAAAGGTTGAAGACAACTCAAAGTCACCAAAAGTCCTACATAGATGTTAGGAGAGGACCATTAGAGTTTGAGGATGACGATTACGTGTAAGGTATCACCAATGAAGGGTGTTATGAGGTTTTGTAAGAAGGGGAAACTTAGTCCCCGGTGTATTGGACCTTAATGAAACTCCAAGAGAGTTTGAAATGTGGCTTATGAGTTGGAGCTTCCCAAAGAATTAGCAGTGGTTCACCCGGTATTCAATATTCCTATATTGAAGAAGTATTTGAGTGATCCTTCATTGATTGTACCGACAGAGAATGTTGGGATTAAGGAGAAACTATCCTTTGAAGAAGTTCAAGTTCTGATTTTAGATCGTCAAGTTTGCAAGTTGAGAACAAAGGAAGTTGCTTCATTCAAGCTCCTTTGGAGGAACCTATTCATTGAAGAAACGAAGAGGGAAAGAGGGAGATATTGTAACATCTCATAAAATAAATTAACTAAGAATAAGCTAAGAAACTACGAACAAATAATTTTGGGAAATAAGTAGGGAAATCGGGAAAATTTCCAGCTTCCAAAAGTAAGTTTTGGTCATTTTGAAACAGCTATAACTCCCATCTTAGGATGAGTTTGGATAACTTCTTTATATGGTTGGAAATTCCTTGGGAAGGTCTTCCAACGCGGCGGAGTTTGAACAAATCCGATGTCGTATGAGGGAGATATGTCTTTTGGAAGTTGGGTTCTTGGACTGAGGAAAGGTCAATTAGAATTTTAGTAAGGGCAAAGTTGTCTTTTCACAGTAGTATTGCTTAACTCATTTTAAGGGTTATTTAGGGGTAAAGACAAAGTTCCAGATCAGTTTAACAAAAATTAAGAACGCTTAGGGCTTCGGAGAGAAGAGAAAAAAAGCCGAACATTAGAAATCATCCAAAAGACGCTAAGATGGTTGCGTGAAATTCGTCGAGGCTGATCCCTATGGAGGTATATGAGATCATTTGGTGTTGGGTCCTTTAAACAACACTCCAACTTGATTAAATACAGGGAATTAGAGTTTATTTGAGTGAAAATCTTATAGTTCTTGATGAAAAGTAGTGATGTTCTTGTTGGTTCAATTGTAGTTGATCTCTAGCAGTTTTGATTCATGTTTTCGGACATGTTTTAGGGTTTAATATATTGGGTAATGAGGTATTTAGGATTACTAAGTTTATAGGGTTTGATCCATGGATGTGTACGAGGTTGGCAGATGAAAAACAACGATGAAAAGTCTAAGGTACCATCAGATTACCTTTGGGGCGCCGCGCCTGCCAGAGCGCCTCACGGCAGACATTGTTTAACAGCCTTGACTCCCCGCGCCTTTCATAGTGCAATGACCCTCTATCAACCAAAAAATATTAATTGTGATAAAATATGTCATCGAGCGATTTTACATTATCATGAATCCATTGATTCTATATGACTTATTAGTACTCCCCCTTTCGCACTTTATTCGTACATGGAGTTGGGTAGGGCGAAATAGAATTTTCTTTTTTATTTCACAAATGGACATGCTAGATCATATATCTATATATGGATGGATAGATCGACCGGTGGAGTCTCACCTGAGATCTTTCTACAGATAGTGGGGGTATCCACCCCTATAGCCATGTTCTATTAGGAGGAATAAAATAAAAATAGTCTTTCGGAGAGATGGCTGAGTGGTTGATAGCCCCGGTCTTGAAAACTGGTATAGTTTTGAACAAAGAACTATCGAGGGTTCGAATCCCTCACTCTCCTTTTTTGCTAATTGAATAGATTTTTTTATTTATTGGCTTTGCCCAATCTTCTATCCGAAAGAAAGAGGAATGGCTCGTCTATCCCACCTATCAAAGCCAGAAAAATAGATTAGATATAAATTAGGTAAAATAAATGTGTTGAAAAAAAAAGAAAAAAGGAATACTTAAGCTAATTCCAAGATGTATGATTTAATCAAAGTAATTTGTACTTCATTCAAGCATTGGATCTCCTGTTTCATACAATTAAGAGGGGTTATGAAAAGAACAGTTTCAAAGTCGTGATCAATTCCTTTTTCAAATCCTACTGCAGCTGCACGAGCCCTTCCTGCGTGCCACAAATGACCTACAAATAAGAAGAATCTTAGAACAAAATGAGAGGTAGCTAACCAACTTGTAGGAGAGACATAATTGACTGCATTGATCTCGGTAGCTACACCACCCACGGAATTAAAAGAACCTAAAGGAGCATGACTCATATATTCCGCGGAACGCCATTCCTGCCAAGGTTGTATGTCTTTTTTCAACCTACTCAAGTCTAACCCATTTGTACCCCTTAGAGGCTCTAACTATGCAGCACACAGATCCCAAAAATGCATAGTTTATCCTCCAAAAATGACTTCTCCACATGGGGAACAAATTCAATATTTACCTAAACCAGTAGTTCCTTGAGCGGATCCCACGTTAGCCCCAAGACATTGGTCTCTAACTAGAAAAGTAAATGTTTGAGCTTGAGAAGCTTCTGGTCCAGTAGGCCCGTAAGATTAACTAGGATAAGGTTTATTATTGAACCAAACAAAACAACAAGCAATGAAACCAAAGACGGCTAAGCCCCAAAACTATAAGATAAGTAAGCCTCTCCAAACCATACAAGTGCGCGTCGATCCCATGCGAAGGGTTTGGTTAAGATATGCCAGATTCAACTAAGTATACATAACCATACATGTCCTCCGATTATATCTTCTAAATCGTTCATACTAACAATCCACCCTTCTACTTCAAAAGGGGATTTTAGTAAATAACCAAATATGATACTCGGGCTAAGGGTCAAGTTGGTAATTTTTATTACATCTCCCCCTCCCGGAGCCATGGTATCATATACGCCCCCAAAAAAATAGCCTTGAATACTAGAAGAAAAGCACCTATACCTAACAAGATTAAGTGAATACACAAAATTGTGGTCATTTTATTTCGATCTTTCCAGACATAACCAAAGAAGGGAAAAGATTCTTCAAGTGTCTCAGGTCCCAGAAGTGCATGATAAATGCCGCCAAAGCCCAATACTGCAGAAGAAATTAAATGAAGTACTCTAGATATAAAGTATGGAAAGGTGTCTATAACTTCTCCTCCAGGGCCTACCCCCCAACCTAGAGTAGCTAGGTGGGGATGTAAAATCAATCCTTGTTAATAAATAGGCTTCTCGGGTACAAAATGGGCCACTTCAAATAGGTTCATTGCTCCGGCCGAGAATACGATTAATCCAACATGGGTGACATGAGCTCCTAGTAGTTTACTGGATAGATTGATAAGTCGGGCATTCCCGGCCCACCAAGCAAAACCTGTGGTTTCTTGGTCACGACCAGCTAACGCTAAAATTCCATTAAAAAGCCTTTCCACGTGGTAGAACCTCGTCAGGGAATATAAGGTTTTCATGAGGTTGTTCTTGAGACGCCATCCAAGCGCGAATACCTTCGTTTAAGAGAATATTTTTTGTATAGAAAGTCTCAAATTCAGGATCTTCCGTTGTGTGATTTTCCTGAGTAAAGGAAGTCATAGTCACGTATGTTCAGAGCTAGACCGACCACTCCAAGAGCACTCATCCATAAACCGGTCACTGGTACAAATAACATAATGAAATGTAACCAACGTTTATTGGAAAAAGCAACCCAAAAGATTTGGGACTAAAAGCGGTTCGCGGTGACCATTGAATAAGTTTCTTCAGCTTGATTTGGGTTAAAAGCATGGAATGTATTTTCACCATCACCGTCTTCAAAAAAAGTATTTTCTATGGTAGCACCATGAATGGCGCATAGCAAAGCATCTAGTTGCGGGGTTTGTTAAATGTTGTTAATGAAAATAGTAATTCATTATTCTTAACAATAGGTACTAGAGACTTTTTTCTTCATCATGCTATATATTTCCCTTGGTTTTCAATGAAGGTTGAAGCATCTGGTTGCCGGGTTGGTTAAATATTGTCAATGAAAATAGTAATTCATTATTCTTAACAATAGGTCCTGGAGACTTTTTGGTTCATCATGCTATTTCCCTTTGTTTACATACAACTACATTGATCTAAGTAAAAGGTGGTTTAGATGCACGTGGTTCCAAGTTAATTCCAGATAAAAAGGACTTTTGTTATAGTTTTCCGTGCGATGGCCCAGTACGAGGCGGTACTTGTGATATTTCAGCATGGGATTCGTTTTATTTGGCAGTTTTTTGGATGTTATATACTATTGGATAGGTTACTTTTTATTGGCATTGGAAGCACATCATATTATGGCAAGGTAACGTTTAACATTTTAATGAATCTTCCACTTATTTGATGGGCTGGTTAAGGGATTATTTATGGTTAAACTCTTCAAAACTTATCAATGGATATAACCCTTTTGGTATGAATAGTTTATCCGTTTGGGCATGGATGTTCTTATTTGGACATCTTGTTTGGGCTCACGAATGCACACCTTTGGCAAATTTGATTCGATGGAGAGATAAAACAGTGGCCTTTTCTATTGTATAAGCAAGATTAGTTGGATTAGCTCACTTTTTTGTAGGTTGTATATTCACTTATGCGGCTTTCTTGATTGCCTCTACGTCAAATAATACATATATATATATATATA
>NC_028637.1:18995139-18996763 GCF_001406875.1 Solanum pennellii | reverse complement strand
TATATATATATATATATATTTATTTATTTATTATTTGGGCCTTATGGTCGAGATGGCCCTGCCCTTAAGGCTAAGCCCATTTTTACACATGTAAAACTCTTGTAATCTATCTCTAATTTTGTAGATTCTTTTAATATTTAGTAACATTCTTTACTTTTTTTTTTAAATTTAGATTCTGTAGAAAGAAATTCAATTAGGTCAAAAATTGAGATGGATGGTACAAAATAGATGGCCGCTTAGGCTCAGGGAGGTGGAGCTGGTGCTACAGATAGGGATTCTGGTGATTGGCGGACTGAACGTCTTCTCTATACTAGTCAATGGATTGTCAACAATATGTAAAAAAAAATTTTAAAAAAATTTACCTTGTTCTTGTGTTTATGTTAAAGATTTTGGATCAGAAATATAAGGTTCTTTTGTGTTTTATCAGTTTAATGTGGAATAACCTGTTTTTTCAGAATTTTTTTTTTAATAAAAAAAAACACTTTTCCTAGTGATTTGGGGGATTTCGATTACTTCTACTTGGTGGAGTAATTGGATTATAACTAGTTATATTCTTGAGATAAAATATGTTTTAGTCTTTTACAACAAAACGTGATGTCAACATATTTAATATATTTGAGAAGCATTTAGCTAGATTGCATCCTTATCAAGCCTTTCATTTAAAGTTGAACTTTTGTTGATATGGTTGTATAGAATGGAAGACATTAAGAAGTACTTTCATATCTTTCGGAAAGATAGGGCAGAGGATCTTTCGAAAATTGTAGTAAGGTTAGAGGAAAGTATGTGGTCACTTTTCTATTTATTCTTTTCTACTTAATATTGCAGTATAATTATCTATGGAAAGTGTCTTTTATGATGCTGACAATTCCAAATGTTTACATTCCAATACTGCCAGTAGTACTCAGAATTCCAATATTCCGGCTGAATAATGAAAGTTCAGGCTTTGTATTTCACATTTTCACTTGAAATTTGAAATTAAGAAAAAGATACTCCTATTTATATTGTTTTCTAATCTTTTTATTTATGTTCTCAAATATCCTATATATGTGATGTCGTGCAGACCAACTTAGAATCCTCGTATTTTTATTTTTTTCGCGAAAGTAAACTTTGAAGGGGACTTTGGTTTTTGTATCTCAATCAAAACACCATTAAGAATTTTGTTGGAAGCAAACTTTCCTTTTGATATACTCCTTCTCTCCTCGTTTTTCTTTAATAAAACTTCCTTTTAAAACTGAAAATCCTAAGATATGATAATTGAACCTATATTCTATGAAACTATAGCTGGGCCGGAGGATAGTAACGAGGAAGCAATAGAGGAGGATGATTTGGATATGTAAAAGGAGGATGTCGTAGAGATGGTGGTGTTTAGAAAGGAGCAGAACTATGTGTTGGAGTCGAACAAAAAGAGAATGTCAAAATTGGGGAAACTAAGGTATATTTATATTTGTTATTCTACCTGTACTTTTTTTTTCTTGAAAGCCTTTTCCATATTAAAAATAAAATAGAAACACAACATTAAATCATTGATTCATTTGTTGATAATGATACTAATTGGAGTTTAGCAATTGCTAAGTTGAGTAGCTAGCATAAATACACAAGGGCACTTATTTACATTTTGTTGTTC
>NC_028637.1:18983030-18985139 GCF_001406875.1 Solanum pennellii | reverse complement strand
CTGTTAAGTATTGTGGTTGATTTTATATTATTATTCAGTATATATTGCTTTCTATTTAGAGTTGGCCAATGATACCTACTTAGTACGTGTTCCTTGTACTGACCCCTAATTTTATTTCCTTCTTGTTGTTTTGTGGAGTGCAGCAAGTGCACCATTGACTTCGACTCATCCGCAACTCTAGCCAGTCTTCAGCACATCAGATTTCAGGGTGAGCTATTATTCCTAGCTCGGGCTGGATTCTCTTCTTCACGTCTTGATGTCTTTGAAGTTCGGACATGGACCATCTTTCTACTTATTTTAGTTCTTAAATACTCTTAGACTTAGTAATTTGAGGATAGATGTTCTTGATGTGATGACTTCCAGATTTTGGGGATGATAAGTATTATACTTTAGAAGTTTATTTAATTGATTTCGTTAATGAGTTTTGGATCTTTCGCATTTTATTTACTATTCAATATTTATATACTGGTAAACGTTGGGGTTTAGATTGTTGGTTCGCTCACCTAGTAAGATAAGTGTGGGTGCCACTCGCGGCTCGTTTTGGGTCGTGACAGGTTCGTCGACTCTCTGGAGCATATGGGATGTCATGCAACATCAAGGAACAAACATCAGGCAAGTCCACTTTGCAAGTGTCTATACCTTTGACTTCAAGCCTAGAATTATTCCTACGTAGATCCACCTTGATTTAGATAAAGCTCGACGAAACTACACAAACGCATCTATATCTCGACTCACATGGTCGGTGCATCTTGAGTCTACAATTCACATATGATAAGATTCAGTTCGTAAAGAATTGCTGCAAACATAAGTAACATTTAGAGATATGTTTAGAAATGCTACCTTCTTGTGCTCGGTACATTCACAGCAAAATGTCTCAATGCTTGGAAGTTCTAGCACTTCATTTTACTCTTGTCTCTCTTCTTGAAAAATCTGTTTTCCTTTCTTGGAATTTAACTTCTTCATTTTCTTAGAGGGTCCTTCTCTAGTTTCTTTGTATTTCTCATTTCTTTTCCAATTTTTATTACGCTTGAAGCCTGAAGATTTTGTACCATTTGACTCTGTCATAAAGGCATTAGAAGCAGATTTAATGACACCAAGGCGCTCATCTTCAAGTATCAACACGACGTGTAATATAAGAAAAAGTTTTTGATGTGATTATTATGAGTCAAGTTAACCTTAAAATGTGCCCGATTATTTGAAAGAGATCGCATCACTGCCTGAAATACTCATATGAAAGAACATGACCAACACTCTTGAGTTGAGTTATCATGTTTGATATCACCCTAAGGTGTTGTTTGATATTCTGATCATGACACTTTGAATAAGTGTCAAATTTGATAGTCAACTGTCGGAGGTGGGTTACAAATGTATCCCCGTACGTTCCCTCAGATGTGCTCATATAGCCTGAGCAGTTGGGAATTTCTCACATTCATTATGAGGTTATCAACCACAAAACTAACTATTATTTCACGCGCAGTGAAATTAGCTTTTTTTTAAAGCTTTGTAAGCTTCAAGATCCCTACTGTGTTGTGCAGAATTACCCTTTTCTGGTTAATTTAAAAACATGATTTATACCTTCCAGAGCATTTTGCTCTTCCAGTTCATACCATATTTTACGAAACTAAATGTTGTAATTGTCACTTTCAAATTTTTTACCTTTGTTTAAGTCAAAAATGATATTTTTTGATGTCATATTTGTTTTGAGATATAATCAGTTAAGAATTTAAATAAATTATGCAGGTGACATCACATTAAAGAAAATCAATTTTCATAAAGGTTTCATGTTTAATCTTAAATTGAAAAGATATGTAAGCATTCAATCATCATCTACGAACTAAATATTTAACAAAAATTTAAAACTAAGTTTGTAATGTGTACGTCAAGGATTTTTAAGTCAAATAACTTATATTAAAAACAAACAAACTAGATAGTTCATATATTGAAAAGCAAATAAGCAATAACAAATTACTAATTTTGTAAAAGATATCTATCTATCTACCTATATATATATATATATATATATATATATGAGTGATGTTCTAGCATATTATGTGCTATGAAAAGTTTTAAATTTTCCGCTAAACTTCCTATGACAATGCGATGAACGAT